>NC_066533.1:15448434-15463434 GCF_024679095.1 Eriocheir sinensis
TTATCCTAACCTAGCCCAACCAAACTTAACTTAACTTGACCTTACCTAACCTAACTTAACCCAACCAAACCTAACCTAACCTAACTTAACCTAACCTAACTTTTCATAACCCAACCCAACTTAACCTTACCTTACCTAACCTAATTTAACCCAACCATATCTAACTTAACCTGACCTAACCTAACTTAACCTAACCTAACTTAACCTAACCAGACCCGTTCAAGAGTAGGCCCAACAGACCAGTGAAGAGGTCGGTAATATGCGAGCGGGCCGGGGGGGGGGGATCTGAGCTTATTAATTTATCCTAACCTAACTTTACCCAACCAAACTTAACCTGACTTTACCTAATCTAACCTAACTAGACCCGTTCAAGATTAGGCCCAACATACCAGTGAAGGGATCGGGAATATGCGAGCGGTTGGGGAGGAGGGGGAAATCTGAGCGGCCGCCACTGCGCACTGCCCACTCCCCAGACCTTGGGCAGTGGGCGTTCTGGGGGGAGGGGAGATGGAGGAGAGCGGGGGAAGGGTGGGCCGTGTGTGTGGGGGGGATTGTGTGCCCCGCGGGTGGAGAAGTGAGCAGAATCCAGGGTTGTGAGAGTAATTTGTTGAGGCAGATGGTTCAGCCCCTGGCGACGGAGGAGGAGGAGGAGGATAATGATAATAATAATAATGATAATAATAATAATAATAAGTAGTAGACGTGTAGGCTTGAAAAAATCCTCGCTTAATCCCATCTCCTCCTTATCTTCCTCTTCTCTTATCTCCTCTCCTATCCTCGTCTCTGCTTTCCTCTCCTCTTTATCCTTCTCCCTCTTTTCCTCTCCTACCATCTCCTCTCTTCTACCCTCTCCTCTCCTCTCTTCTTTCCTCTATTCCCTTCTCCCTCTTTTTCCCTTCCTCTCCTCACCCCGCCCGAGGCACATCAAATATTCATACTAAAAGGGAAAACACACACACACACACACACACACACACACACACACACACACACACTAAGCGAAATTGATATCTCCGAATACACGTACATAGATTGTTCGTACATACATGCATACATATACATACATACATACATACATACATACATATAGACAGACGGTGAGTAAAGGATACGGATGGACACTGAGGGGAGAGATTTTCCTTTCTCTCTCTCTCTCTCTCTCTCTCTCTCTCTCTCTCTCTCTCTCTCTCTCTCTCTCTCTTGCTTCGCTTTTTCCATCACTGCCTGTCGCTTTGCTCCTCCTCCTCCTCCTCTTCCTCCTCCTCCTCCTCCTCCTCTTCCTCCTCCTCCTCCGGTTTGTTGTGTCGTCATATTGGAAGCGTCGGCCATTAGCTGGATTAGAGAAAAAAAAAGAAAAAAAGAAAACCATTAACCTCCCATCCTCTCTAACTTGTTGCCTTGTCCTGTGTGTGTGTGTGTGTGTGTGTGTTTCGTGGAAGTTTGAATTCTCTGCAGCTTTAATTTTTTTTAACAATATATTTTTACTTTATTTTATTTTATTTTTTGTTTTATTTATTTTTATTATTCATGTTTCCTAACCACCACCACCAACACCACCACCACCACCACCACCACCCTTGTCATCACCATCATCACCACCATCAATAGTAACCGGCGGGGGTGATTCATCAGTCTTTGTCGGTCTGTCAGTATCCCTTCCCGCTTATATAGAGCCATGGAGGAGGAGGAGGAGGAAGGGAATGGAGAAGAGGAGGAGGAGGAGGAGGAGTAAGGGAGTGCAAGGAAATGGTGGTGGAAATGGATGAGGGTAATAAAATGAGGAAGAGGAGGAGGAGGAGGAGAATGGTAAGGGAAGTGGAGGGAAATAGTTTAAGGAATGGAGGAAAGGGAAATGAAGAGGAAAAAGGAATAAAGAAGAGGAGGAGGATAATGCAAAGGAGTGGGAGGAAGTGATGGAAATTTAAGAGGGGGATTTTAGGGAAGGGAGTGAGGGGGAAGTTAGCTAGTTAGGGGAAGGGGAGTGATGATGGGGAATGAAGGGAATGGGCTGAAGAAGATAAAGAGGAAAGAGAGAGGAGAAAGGAAAGACGCTGGGAAGAAGAGGGAAGAAAGAAAGGGAGGAGAGTAAAGAGGGGGAATGGGGGGAAGGGATGAAGGGAAGGGGTTGAGGAAGAGGTAGAGGAAAGAGAGAGGAGGAAGGGAAGACGATGATAGGAAGAGGGAAGAAAGAAGAAGGGGAGGAGAGTAAAGAAGGAATGGGGGAAAGGGGTTGAGGAAGACATCATTGAGAAAGGGGAGAAGGAGGGAAGACGATGATGGAAATAGAGAATGATGAAGGAGGAGGAGGAGAAGAGTAAAGAGGGGAATGGAGGGGGAAGGGGTGATGGGGATGGACTCTCAGGGTGACCAGTGGCTAGGTGAGGGGCACACCCACCACTGAAGGGCACCACCACCACCACCACCACCATAAACAGTAACACCAGCATCATCATCGTCCTCAGTATGCATCGTCACCATCGTCACTATCATTATCAACAACAACAACAACAACAACAACGGTATTAACTCCATGGTCTTTCTTCTTAGTCTTATTCTGATGGTTGTTTTATTTTATATTATTTATTTATTTATTTGTCCTCGCCTAAAATTAGTTTCCACGTGACTATTTAAACGCGCACACACACACACACACACACACACACACACACACACACACACACACACACCAAGACCAGACCATGCCATAACTTATTCTTTTTTATTTTTTTATATTTTTTTTTTACTTAACACGAGTATCAGATGAAAACTTGGTGTTGGTTAAGTAAGGAAACTTGTGTGGGGGGAGACTCGGTCATTATTATTATTATTATTATTTTTTATTGTTATTATTATTATTATTATTATTATTATTATTATTATTATTATTATTATTATTATTATTATTAGATTTTATAACTGTTGCAGGTGGTCTTAAAATTGTGATAGTGTGTGTGTGTGTGTGTGTGTGTGTGTGTGTGTGTGTGTGCTCCAGAAGGCTGTGTGGCACCCTCGTTTGCCTTGAGAGAGAGGGGGAAGGGAGGTAGGAGGAGGAGGAGGAGGAGGAGGAATGGAGGGATGGGAGGAAAGAATGTAGAGAGGACAAGGAAGGAACGTGTATGAGATAACGATGGAGAGAGAGAGAGAGAGAGAGAGAGAGAGAGAGAGAGAGAGAGAGAGAGAGAGAGAGAGAGAGAGAGATTCAAATATAAAAATGAAAGATGAAACACTAAATCACAGTAGTAGAAGAAGGAGGAGGAGGAGGAGGAGGAGGAGGAGGCAGAAATCAGATGTAGATTCAAAGAGGAGGAGGAGGAGGAGGCATGAGGAATGTAAAGCAAATGAGATGGAGATGGAGATGAGTGAGATGGAGGAAAGATGGAGATGACTGGCAGGGAGGGAGGGAGGAGAGAGAGAGAGAAGTCAGGGGAAGGGAGTGAGAGGAGGAAGGGAGAGGAAAGGGTTGAAGTCAGGGGAAGGGAGAGAAGGAAGGGAGTTGAAAGGGTACAGGAGTAATGTTCCACCTACGTAATATTCTGAGCAGGTGTGAGGGAGGTATGTAGGTATGTAGGGGGAGTGGGTGTAGAGGTGGAGTATCTGGGAGTGGTTAGAGTTGATTGGTTTACACGTAAGCATAGCATAGCATAGCAGGGGAGCGAGGGAGAGGGTGGGGGTCAACAGTGGAGTGGGAAGGGAGTTACATAAATCACACTATATAACTAGAAATTAAAAGAGGTGTGGAAGGTAAGAGAAAAAAACAAGGAATGGCGGACAAGGCTTTACAGGGGAGCTAGGAAGTGATGTGTGTGTGTGTGTGTGTGTGTGTGTGTGTGTGTGTGTGTGTGTGTGTGTGTGATTGTTTTCTTGGCCTGTGATTTTGTTTGGTTGACTTGTTTATTTGCACTTTGTTTGTTTGTTTGTTAGGTTGATCACTTCATTGCTTGCTGTGCGTGTGTTCGTGTGTTTGTTTGCTTGTGGAGGGGTATTGGCAAGGGGGGGGGGGGTAGGTGGGCATGGGACTGACAAGGCTGTTGCATAAAACAAAATAGAACAAGAAATGAAAAAAAAATGTGAAAAGTAAAAGAGAAAGAGGATGAGTGGGAAGGATTTACAGGGGAGCTAGGAAGGGTAATGCAGGGGGTATTGCCAGGGGGGTAACTTGACATTGCAGGGGAGGGTAATGACAGGGGAACTACCTACATAAAAAAAACCCATGATATTAAAACGATGGAAATGAAAGAAAATGGTGATAGACAAGGATTTACAGGGTAGCTAGGAAGGGTAATGCAGGGGGTATTGCCAGGGGGGGTGTAACTTGACATGGCAGGGGAGGGGAATGACAGGGGAGCTACCTACATAAAACAAACAAACAAAAAAAAAAAAACAATGAAAAAGAAAGATCGAAACTGGATGAAGAAGGATTTACAGGGTAGCTAGGAAGGGTAGTGCAGGTGGACATAACAGGGGTGAGGGAGAAGGGGAGAGGTGTTTGCTGGCAGGGGGGGTGAGGGGGATGGGGGTGTTACAGGGGGGAAAGGAAGGACAGGTGTTCACGGCAGGTGGGTGGATTGATTTCTTGTGTAAGGTTGTCGGTCTTGCGTGTTGCCATGTGTATGTATGTGTGTGTGTGTGTGTGTGTGTGTGAGATCGTTTGTTTTTTGTTTGTTTGTTTGGTGGACTGATCACTGGATTGTTTGCCGTGCGTGTGTTCGTGTGTGTGTTTGCTTGTGTAGGTGGTGACTCATTGGATCGCTTGAAATGTCAGATTTAACAAGCCTTTATTTTTCTATTTCACATCCACCAATTTCGTATATGTATGCTTTTATATTTATTGGAATTTGAATCAATTATCCACTATTAATATGAATTCTCTTTGTTTCATGCATGTTATCTTAATTTTTTTCTACTTTTTTCTACTAATATTTCTTTTTTCATTTTATTTATATCTTGCTTCCTCTTCTCGTTCTTCTATTACTTCTACCTCTACCTCTACCACCAAGATTTTTAATATTTTTACTATTACATATCAACATCAATCACTACAACAAATAATTTTAGTAGTATTACACGTATATAGAATTGGCTCCACAATGTCTATAATCCACTCTATATTTATTAATTTCCAGGTATTTATATATATTTTTTTCTACATTTTCTTCCTATTTCATGCATCTGTGTCATTTACATTAACACCAAACACTACAAAAAATTTTCACATTATTAGTATGTCTGGTCATTCATTATTCATCCACGATCTCATCACATGCTGTACTCGTGATTGTATCTATGCTCTCGTATGAAAATGTATTAGAAAACGTAGATTAATACATACAAGCAAGAACATATGTATAACTCCCGTATGCATTAATCTCTTGGTGTCATTATGTATACCTCGTGTGTTCGTATGTATCATCTTCGTTCATACATAAGTCCCTCAGGATTCACCGCATAATGGTCTGTTTACGCATCACTGTGGTTTATGTCTGCGTCAATTAGCCGGCCTCGTAGTGGTGGTGGTGGTGGTGGGGGTGGTGGTGACAGGGTTGGTAATGAGCTGTGAGGGGTGGTTGTGTGTGTGTGTGTGTGTGTGTGGGTGTGTGTGTGTGTGGGTGTTTACCTGGTTATTTTTTTCTTCATGGGTTACCCTTTAAAAAATGTTCGTGGTCATCATTTTCTCTTTTTTCCTCAACGTTTCCTTCTAATATTTCTTTTTCCATTTTCTTTTTTCATTATTATATCTTTTGTTTTATTTTTTATTCTTGTTCATCATCATCATCTTCTTCTTCTTCTTCTTCTTCTTCTTATTATTATTATTATTGCTATCATTAATATTACTACCATTGAAGGGAACGCTCAGGAAATCTATATATAATAATTTTTGGCATGTCGTGGGATATCAACCAGCCAACCAATCAGCCATCCAGCCAGCCAGCCAGCCAATCAGCCACTCAGCCAATCACCCAGCCACAGAAATCCCTCCCAACACCTATCTTAATTTTTTTTCATCTTTCCTCTTTTATATTATTAACCTCACTCTTTCTCTCTCCCTCCGTCTCACATACCTAGTCAGTACACATCCCTGCTTATATAACTGCCTACCTGCCTATCTACCTGCCATCTCGACATCCCCCTGACAACCCCATGCATATGTAGGCTTGGGCAGGATGAGGAGGAGGAGGAGGACACGAGTTTGATATTCCTTGACAACTCCATGGGAACGAGAAGGAAGGGAGGAGGAGGAGAGAAAATAAAAGGAAAGAGGAGGAGGGAAGGAAGGAAGGCACAATGAGGGGTTAGGTAAGAGAGAGAGAGAGAGAGAGAGAGAGAGAGAGAGAGAGAGAGAGAGAGAGAGAGAGAGAGAGACTGGAGGGTAACCTTGTATGGTGCGTCGACAAGTTTACATAAGTTACCCCTTGTTGCTTGTTGGTTTTCTGTGTCTGGGCGGCTTGGGAAGGAGTGCGTGAGAGAGAGAGAGAGAGAGAGAGAGAGAGAGAGAGAGTATTATATTCCTTACTTTTCTTAACTTTCTAATACCAGGTTCAAGTTTGATAATATCCGCGAGTTCGGTGTGAAAAAAGTTCTCTCATTTAAGGTCATTCGATTAGGATTACGAGGATGTCTGTGTCTGTCTGTCTTTCTGTGTCTGTCTGTCTGTCTTTCTCTGTCTGTGTGTGTGTGTGTGTGTTTGGGGCGTCTGTTAAGGGGGGACTTTTCTTTACTTATTTTTACCTTCTTGATCTTCACTTTTATTTTTATTCTTTAACTTTACCTTTCTTTTTTTACCTTCTTCATCTTTATTATTATTCTTTATATTTACATTTATCTTTTTTTTTTTACATTATTTATCCTTTCCTTTATTCTTCTTCAGTGTTTACCTTTATCTATACCTTTATTAACTCTGGAATGCATGCTCAGGTAAATGAAAATGTGGACGTGATTAGAGGTGAAGAATGTATGTATGTATTGATAGTGATGGTTATTCGTCATCCACTCACGTTCTGATCACATGCTGGACCCGTTATCGTATTTATGTTCATGTATGTATATGTGTGTTTGTATACGTGGATTTATACATACAGACAGACATGGATGAATTAGCAAGAACTGATGTATAACTCATTGTCAGTTTAATACTACTTATCCTTCCTATCCATTAACTTATCTAACTTAACTTTCCCTCTAATGTATCTATCTTCTTGTGTATGTATGTATGTATGTATGAATGAATATGTGTATGACTAACCTCTTCTCTAATCTGTCTTGTCTTATATGTATGTTTGTTTGTATCTATCCATCTAACTTATCCTCAAGTAATATATCTATCGTCTTGTGTGTATGTATATGTGTGTATGTATGTATGTTTGCACCTGTATATACTTGGGGAGTGTCTTCAGGTGAGGGCGTTGTCACCTTGGGGTTTTGGTTGCTTGGTGTTACCTGAGCCGTGTGTGTGTCTGTGTGTGTGTGTGTGTGCGTGTGTCCTCACCTGAGATTTGAGGTGAATGTGGTGGTGTTGGGTGACCCTATTGTCCTCCACCTGATTAAGAGGAGGAGGAGGAAGAAGAAGGGAGGAGGAGAAGGAGGAGGACACAAGAGAATGGCAGAAGAAGGAGAAGGACAAGAACCAGGATATAAAAGAGAAGAATGTGAAGGATAAAAGCAGAGGAGAGGACAAGGAGAAGAGGATAATTAGGGAGAGGAGGAGGAGGAGGAGGGAGTAACGGATGTCTGTCTATCTATCTTCCTCCCTGTCTGTCTGTCTATCTCTGTCTGGAAGGTGCCATTACTGCTGTTTAACTGACCGTGCCCAAAGAAGGAGGGAAGGACAGGGAAGAAAGGAAGGGGGAAGGGAAGGGCGGCTCCATGGCAGGTGTTGATAAGTGGGGAGGGAAGGGAAGGGAAGGGGCATGGCGGTGGTGTTAAAGGGACGAAGGGAATGAATGATGAAGGGAATGGAAGGAAGGAGTGATGAAGGGAAGGAAAAAGAGGAATGAAAGAATTGATGAAGGTAGAGGAGAGAAGGGAAAAAAATGCCTTACGAATAGATGAATGTAGATGAAAGAATTGAAAGAAGTAGAGGAAGGGAAGAAAGAATGATAAAGGGAAGGAAAGGCGGGAATGAAAGAATAAAGAAATGTAGTTGAAGGGAAGGAAAGGAGAAAGATGAATGGAATAAAAGATAAACATTGGAAAAGAAAGAGAAGGAAAAATAAGAGGATGAAAGAGTATAAAAAAGGAGTAAAAGAAGCATAATAGAGAAACAAGGAAAGGAAAGAGAATGAAGGAATAAGGAAAATGGAGATAATACGAAATGAGAGATAGAAAGGGAGACGAAAATAAAGGTACATAATAAAGAAAATAGGACAGAAGGAGAGAGAAAAAGATTAGTAGATAGTTAACCATCACCACCATCACCACCACCACCATCATCATCACCACCACCATCACCACCATCCTATATAAGATTGTGGGCTGAAGGACGGCCGTATATTAACAGGTGTGTGTGTGTGTGTGTGTGTGTGTGTGTGTGTGTGTGTGTGTGTACCGCCCCTGCACCACGCCCGCAGCAACAAGGTCTACACACACACACACACACACACACACACACAGTAAACATGTCACCTCCCCGCACCTGATGCACGCCGGAGACAGGTAAATCAGGCAGGTGTCTTGGTCAAACGGTCCCCTGATTGCTCACCTGGACCCAATGTTGTTGTTTACCTGTTGTTTTGAATTGGTGGTGAGCCTGAAATTTATTGGTAATCTATTGTTTTTTTCTTGTTTAAGTTTTTGTTTATTTATATATTTGTTTGTGTGTTGTTATTTTGAAGTAATGCAATCTTCTGACGGTTTCATTCGTTCTTTCTTCATTTATTTATCTATATGGCAGCACAGAAGCTTCGGTCAGACTACCTCCAGGGTCATAAAACTACCCATGGACACACCCACAACACCCCCCTACGAAAGCCTTGTCAAATGTGGGTCCTGCAATAACGATTTTCAGAGGTCACAAAGGGAGATTAATCGGTTTCTCATGAGTGTGTTTACTTTTTCACGTTCATGATAATACAGGGTCATAAAACTACGCCCTCCCTACCCCCCCCCACCCCCACCCCCCCCATGGGCATACCTACAACCCCATCGAAAGCCTTGTCAAATATGTGTGTGTGTGTGTGTGCGTGTCCCGAAATGGCGAAGACTTTGGATCATCATATTCATTGTTGTGGGTTCTGTTTGTTTAGCATCATCGTCATCATCATTGTGGTCATCATCGTCATCATCAGTCATCATCTCACACACACAATGAATGATTAATATGATGTGGCCTTCCCTGTCGCCAAAGATCATACTGGCCTTGGACATGCTTTCCTCCTCCTCCTCTTCTTCTTCTTCTTCTTCTTCTTCATTTCTTCTTGTTATTGTTACTGTTCTTCTTGTTCTTCTTCATTCTTCTTGTTTTTGTTCTCGTTGTTTTGTCCTTGTTCTTCTTGTTCTCGTTCTTGTTCTTCTTCAACTTCTTCTTCTTTATGCTTTTGTTCTTTTCTATTTATTTTTCTAACATCGAAGGAGGAACGTCACAGCTATTCTCTTCTTCTTCTTCTCCTTCCTCCTCCTCCTCCTCCTCCTTTTGATTAGTTCTTTTCTTTCCTGTTTTTCTCGCTCAGATATTTTCCTCCATTTTTATTTTCCTATTAATCTTGCCTTGTGTTCCTTTCTCTCCCCTCCTCCTCCTCCTCTTCTTCTTTCTCTTCCTCCTCCTCCTCCTTTTTTAATTTGCTCTTTGATTATATTCGCTGTTTTACTTTTTTTCCTTTCTATCTCCTTCATTGTGCTTTCTCCTCCTCCTCCTCCTCCTCCTCCTGTTTCGTGCGTTGGATTGCAGGTAATTGATTTCCTTTTGTTTATTGTTATCGTACCCTCCCTAATGACGTCATTCGAAGAGGAGGAGGAAGAGGAGGAGGAAGAAGAGGAGGAGGAGGAGGATTCGTGTTTCTTCGGCTTTTTTGGTTACTCATCTGATTGTCTTTTCCTCCTCCTCCTCCTCCTCCTCCTCTTCCTCTTCCTCTTCCTCTTATTATTACTTCATATTCTCTAGTGTATCTCTCTCTCTCTCTCTCCCACATCGTTTTTCTTCCTCCTCCTCCTCCTCCTCCTCCTCTTCCAAATAGTTCGGACGCAGCGACGCATCAAAATATCCAGAGATTCAAAACTCCTCTCACTCAAAAAAAAAAAAAAAAAAAAAAAAAAGAAGAAGAAGAAAAAAAAGAGGCTGGCCGCAAAACCTTTCATAAATTGTTCCCACGCGCGTCCGCACATTTTCCCTCGAGGCTGCGGACGGGGAAAAAAAGAAAGAAAAAAAGAAGAAAAATAAAAAGAAAATCAGATTATACACGAACAATATGATCATGAAAACAAAACAGAAAAAGAAAAGAAGGAAAATAAAAGAAAATCAGATTATACACGAACACTGTGATCATGAAAACACGTGATTAAGTTTTTTTTTTCTTTCTTATGCTTATTAATATTATCTTTATCTTGCTTAGCTATGGAGAGGATAAGATAGTTGTGTTAATCCTGAAGATACTAATGTTAAGATAGGTAATGAGACGGAGGTGAACACTGAGGCCGCGCGTAGCTATAGTGTATGCCCTTAACCTCACTTTTATATACAGATAGCAAAGAAACCGAGAGTAACTTCATTATCTTTTCACTTTCTTATTCAAATTTCCATCTTTCTACGTATTTTAAAGTCTTCTAATTCTTCTACCGGACGGAGTTGAGCACTGAGGCCGCGCGTAGCTATAGTGTATGCCCTTAACCTCACTTTTATATACAGATAGCAAAGAAATCGAGAGTTACTTCATTATCTTTTCACTTTCTTATTCAAATTTCCATCTTTCTACGTAATTTAAAGTCTTGTAATTCTTCTACCGGACGGAGTTGAGCACTGAGGCCGCGCGTAGCTATAGTGTATGCCATTAACCCTAGAACGCTAACCATGGGTATGAGGTACCCATGCGAATGACGTCATTGCCATTGTGTATGGTTCCGGTGCTCTGAGGGTACCCACCTCCTCAGTAGCTTCATGTGCCCGCTTGACAGTGTAGGCCCGTAGGGGAAGGTCACGTTGTCTCGCTCTCTCTGCTCACCTTTGTTGTAGGCCTACATTCGGGTGCGGCATACCCATGGTTGGTGATACAGGGTGTTGTACATGTCCCTAGGATATTGTTTACGTACTTTTTTAGTGATCACCTGTGCAGTGGATCACAGGACCTGGGAGGCCATACAAGAAGTTTGGAAGCCATCGGATGATAATTTTTTTTATGAAATTTTTTTTTTGAAATTTTTGAACATTTTTCCTATTTTTAGTAACATTTTTCAGTACCTGATTTTCATACCAAAACAATACGTTTTTCAGTTCTTCTTAATGTTAAGTCAAGATACAAAGTTTGAAGTCCCTTCATGTAACTTTATTCCATTAAAACTTTACATTTAATTTTTTTTTTTTTTTTTTTCAAAATCGGGTATGATGTACCCATGGTTAGTAGTGGTGTGACTTTTTCTAAGGTTAGTGTTCTAGGGTTAACTTCACTTTTATATACAGATAGCAAAGAAATCGAGAGTTACTTCATTATCTTTTCACTTTCTTATTCAAATTTCCATCTTTCTACGTAATTTAAAGTCTTGTAATTCTTCTACCGGACGGAGTTGAGCACTGAGGCCGCGCGTAGCTATAGTGTATGCCATTAACTTCACTTTTATATACAGATAGCAAAGAAATCGAGAGTTACTTCATTATCTTTTCACTTTCTTGCTCTAATTTCCATCTTTTTTCAAATTTTGAGTCTACTAATTATTCTACCTTTTATATTTTTATTTATTTATTTTTTATCTGATATTTCAACTTTTATATCGAATTTTTTTTAGCTCTCTCTCCTCTTCCTCCTCCTCCTCTTCTTCCTCTTTGCTCCTTCTCCTCCTCCTCCTCAATTATTCATTCTCTTCTGTTTTATTTATTTATATTTTTGTTATTTTTATCTTCCATTTCCTCTTATTCCCGTCTTTTGAATCTCCTATCCCTTCACTCCTCTTCTTTCTCCTCCTCTTCTTCTTCCTCTTTATTACCCATCATCTCCCTCTTATATCTCTCCTGGGTCCTCTTCCTCCTCTTCTTCCTCCTCCTCCTCCTCTCTATTACCCTTCATCTTCCTCTTATCTCTCTTCTCTTCTCTGATCCTTCTTCTCTTTCTCTTCTCCTTACTAACCTTCATCTTCTTATCTATCTTCTCCCTCCTCCTCTTCCTCCTCCTCCTCCTCCTCCTCCTTACTTTGCTCCACCTTTCTCTCTTACTCTCCCCTTTAGCCTGTCTGTCTTAGTTGTCTCCTCCTCCTCCTCTTCCTCTTCTTCCTCCTCCTCCTCTTCTTCCTCCTACTCAACCTGTCTAAACCTGTCTTGCGTGGCCTTGAGGGAGGAGTGTGACCTTGACAGTGGTGGTGATGGTGGTGGTATTATTATTATTATTATTATTATTATTTGGTGTGGTTCGTGTTTTTTGCATATCATTATCATCATTTTTTTTGTCTTCTTCCTCATCGCTATTTTCGTGTTCTTCTTATTTGGCTCTTCTCTGTTGTCTCTTTCTTCTTTTTCTTCTTCTTTCTCTTCTTTTTCTTTTTTCTTGCTTCCTTTTTCTTCTTCTTTGTCTTCTTCGTCTCCTCCTCCTTCCTTTTCTTTTTCTTCTTTTCTTTTTCTTTCTTTCTTGCTTTCATTTCTTCTTTGTCTTCGTCTCCTCCCCCTCCTCCTTTTTCTTTTTCTTTCTGGTTGTTGTTGTTGTTGTTCTTTTTCTTCATCTTTTTCCTCTTCTTCCTCTTCTCCTCTTCTCTTCTCCAACCTCCCAACTCTGATTTATACACAATTTCCTTTTTTTTTCCTTCAGTCTTTGCCATGTATCATATTTCTCCTGTTTGCTTACCTCCCCTCCCCTTGTCTACCTCCTTACCTTACCTTAGCATACCTTACCTCACCTTACCTTACCTTCACGTCTAGCCTACCTACCTTATCTCACCTTACCTTACCTCACCTTACCTTACCTTACCTTACCTTACCTTACCTTACCTTCACGCCTTTCACACATTTACATATTCATTCGTTTATACATTTACCGGGTCTTTGTGGAGGCTTGTTTATATCGTTTATTTTTCTTCCTCTTTTTTTTTTTTTTTCGTTTTTGCGTACCTTAAATTGGCGGGCCCGGCTTATGGCACCTGGCTCGTGATTGGTGGGCTGAGGAGGCCTGTGGTGAATGCTGATGCTGGAGGAGGAGGAGGAGGAGGAGGAGGAGGAGGAGGAGGATATAAAGATGATGGTGGAGGGTAGGAGTTGCAGGAGGAGGAGGAGGAGGAGAGATGATGATGGTGATGATGATGATGATGCGGAGGAGGAGGAGGAGGATATAAAGATGATGCAGAATAGGAGTTGCAGGAGGAGGAGGAGGAGGAGGAGATGTTAAAGATGGTGATGATGCGGATGAGGAGGAGGAGGAGGAGGAGGATGTGTGAAGTAGGGATAGTAAAGGAGGAAGGAAGGAAGAAAAAAAAAGATTAAGAGAAGGAAAAAGAAAAGAATGAACGAAAGGAAGGAAGAAAAGAAGAAAGAAAAGAGTAAGAGAAGGAAAAAGAAAAGAATGAAGGAAGGAAGAAAATGAAAGAAAGAAGGAAAAGAGCAAGAGAAGGAAAAAGAAAAAGAATGAAAGGAAGAAAAAAGAAAGGAAGAAAGAAAAGAGTAAGAGAAGGAAAAAGAGAAAGAATGAAAGAAAAAGAAAGAAAAACAACACAAATAGAAACGAATGAAAGGAATGAGAAGGAAAAGACGATACGGAGGATGAAAAAGAAGCAAAAAAAAAAAAAAAAAGAATTAAACAAAAGAAAATGAGGAAAAAAAGAAAGAAAAAATCAACTAAGGAAGAAAGAAGGAGAAAGGAAACAAGATAAGGAGGATGAGAAAGAAGAAAGGAAGGAAGGAAGGAAGGAAGTAGGAAAGATAACGAAGAGGAATAGAGGAAACAATTAACTAAAGATGAGAAAGAAAGAAGGAAAGAAGAAACTAAGAAAGATGAGAAGGAAAGAAGATGAAAGAAGGAAATAATAAACTAAAGAAGAAAGGAAGGCAATGATTGATGGATGAATTAATGGACGAAAGAAGGACAGAATGATGATGAAGAAGAGGAGGAGGAGGAGGAGGAGGAGGAGGAGGAGGAAGATAGGGAGGAGCAGGAAGCAGATTGAAGATAATGGTTTGATTGGGTGTTGGTCAGTTAGCCGGCCACTCCTTCTTCCCCTCTTCTTTCTTCCTCTCCTCTTCTTCCCTCTTTATCCTCTCTTCTGTTACCTCCCTTTATTTACTCAGCCAGCCTTTCACTCCCTCTTCTTTCCCTCTCCTTTCTCTTCTCCCCTCTTCCCTCTTTATCCTTTCTATTACCTCCCTCGATTCATTCTCTCTTCCCCTCTTCTTTCCCTCTCCTATCCTTCCCCTTTCTTCCTTTCCTTCGTTTTTAGCTTCATTTATCCTTCCTATTATTTACCTCCAATTAATCAGCTGACCTCTCCCTCTCTCCCTCCTCTCCTTCACCTTTCCTCCTCTCTTCTCTCTCCTCCATTCTGTTACTTTCCTCCAGTTGGTCAGTTAGCCACCTCTCCTTCTCTCTCCTTTCTTCCCTCTTTACTTTCCCTTTTCTTTCCTCTCCCTCCTTACTTCCACTTCTGTTTCCTACGGCCTTGAGGAAAGATTGGGAGGAGGAGGAGGAGGAGGAGGAGGAGGAGAACCGAAGCTTGATTGTTAGCCGCTATTGTCGCCCATAAAATTCTCTCTCTCTCTCTCTCTCAAGTTAAAAGAAATTAAATAATGCAGGAATTTGTGCAAGGATGGAGTGAAGGATACGAAGGAGGAGGAGGAGGAGGAGGAGGAGAGGATTTTGTATGCAGTGTTTATGTATCAGATTACAA
>NC_066533.1:15468434-15480934 GCF_024679095.1 Eriocheir sinensis
TGTTTTTTGACGAACGTGACGGCAAAAAAGGAAGAAAAAGAAGAGTATTTAGTCATCGAAGTTAATCTAATGGAGGAAAAGGAAAAAAATAAGATATACAGATAAAGAAAAAAAAAACACCTGAAGGAATTAACGTTTTCTCAGTAACCAAGGAAAAGTAAAACGAAGTAAAGGCAAGCAAGAAAAAAAGAAGAAAACTAAGGAAAGGAAGATAAACGAACAAAAATAAAGAAAAACAGGAAGAAAAACTAAAACTAACAAAAACAAACAAAGGAAAGGAAAAACAACAACGAAGAAAAAATCAAAACAAAGAAAAACTGAATAAAAAAACAGAATAAAAACAAAAACACGAACGCCTCAAAAACATCAACAACAACAAAAAACAACAACAAGGAAGAAGGAAACTAAATCAAAGAAAGGTCAAATTAAACACATAGGCGCTAATGAAGAGGAAGGAAGTAACACAGTGACACATCTAAACAGACAAACACACACACGCGCAAAGGTAACGAGAATAAGGTCACGGATGAACAAGCATGATTAGGCACAGGTAGGAAAGGACAGGTGAGGTAAAGGGAGGTGGTGGAGGAAGGTAGGTAAGGTAGGAAGGTAAGGTGATTAGGTACAGGTAGGAAAGGACAGGTGAGGTAAGGGAGGTGGTGGAGGAAGGTAAGGTAAGGTAGGAAGGTAAGGTGATTAGGTACAGGTAGGAAGGGACAGGTGAGGTAAGGGAGGTGGTGGAGGAAGGTAGGTAAGGTGATTAGGTACAGGTAGGAAAGGACAGGTGAGGTAAAAGGGGGGGGAGGAAGGTAAGGTAAGGTAGGAAGGTAAGGTGATTAGGCACAGGTAGGAAAGGACAGGTGAGGTAAAGGGGGGTGGGGGAGGAAGGTAAGGAAGGAAAAGACAGGCAAAGGAATGAGGAAGAGAACGTTGAAGAAAGGAAAGAGATAGGGAGATTAGGAGGACGGTAGGAATGAAAGAAAGGGAGGTAAAGAGGAAGAAAGGGAAGGGGGAGATAATCGAAAGGAGGGAGGTTAGGAGAAAGGTAGGAATGAAAGAAAGGGAGGTAAGGAGGAAGGGAGGAATAAAGAAAGGGAGGTTGGGAGAGAATCGAGAGGAGGAGGGTAAGGAAAAAGGAAGATAGGAAGAAGGAATGAAAAAGAGGAATAAATAAAAGATAGAGTATTGAATGGAAGAATGGAAGAGTTGGAAATAAATAAGAAAGGAAGGAAGGGAAGAGGGAAAGAATGGAGGAAGGCAAGAAAAAAAAAGAATAGAAAGTAGAAAAAAAAGGTAAAAAGAAAAAGTAAGGCAGAAAAGGAAAGAACGAAATAACGGAAAGAAAGAAAGGAAAATAAAAAGGGAAAATGTGTGTGTGTGTGTGTGAGAGAGAGAGAGAGAGAGAGAGAGAGAGAGAGAGAGAGAATCATTGCCTAATTCGCATCGTGCATGAATTAGAGGAGTGAGGTCAAAGCGAAGCGAGAATCAGGTCAAGGATGAACCCAATGAATGAAAATGAGATAATTTTTTTTGTCATATTTTAATTTTTTTTTCTCTTCTATTTTCTATTTTTTTTAATATATTTCCGACCAACTTTCTTTTTTTTACGTATCTTTCTTTTTTCTTTCCTTTTCTTTTTGTTTTGTTTTCTTCATATTTGCGAAAAACATTGTCTTTTTCTTTTATTTATTTATTTATTATTATTTTTTTTTTTTCGTTTATGCTAATGTCGACCAACTCCCGCTTGCTGCCTCTATTACTGCTCAAAGGCAATAATTTATGAATGGAAATATATACGTAGATGGGAAAGAATTTGACATACAGGTAGATGATAATGGTGTAGATTCAGGTAGGAACACAGGTAATTAAACTCAGGTATGCCCCCCCCAAAAAAAATAACAAAGAATAATAGACGAAAATAATGAAGATGAAGAAGAAAATGAATCGAAAAAAATTACGTTAAAGATAATGACACTCGAAAATAATAATAATGATCAAGAAAATGAGACAAAAATGATAGTAAAAATAATAATAGACGAAAATAATAAGATAACGAGGTGAGAGAAAAATAATGATGATAAAAATAACGAGAGACGAAAAGAATAATAAGATAAAGATAACGATAGGCGAGAATAACAAAAACTGAAGATAATACCTGTCAAGAAACTAAGAAAAAAACAGTAAGATAAAGATAGGCGAAAATAACAAAGATAATAAAGATAATGATAGACGGATAATAAGAAAACCGCGGATTATCATGCTTATCAAGAAACTAAGAAAAAGAAGGAGCATGAAAGCCAACAGGTGGATAAGATTATAACCAGGTGTGTTTTTGTGGCTACCTGGATGACTCACACACCTACACACCTACACACACACACACACACCTGCACCCAAGGACTATATTTAGGCGTACCCATTAATAGCATTGTCCTCACCTTCAATCATGTTCTGTGCAATCGAAGGAAGGAAAGGACGGAATGGGAGATGAAGGGAGGAAGGGAAGGGATGGGGGAGACGGAAAGGAAAGGGAGAATAACGAGGTGAAGGGAGAGAAGAAGAAGGAGGGAAGGGAAGATATCAATGATGTAAATAAAGGGAGAGAAAGAAGGATAAAGGGAAGAGGTAGCATGGCGAGAGAGAGAGAGAGAGAGAGAGAGAGAGAGAGAGAATAAAATTATAATAATCAGAGAAGGAACGCAATTGAAATAATGAATTAATTATGAATAAAAGGGTCCTTGTCCTCTTCTCTCCTCCTCCTCCTCCTCCTCCTCCTCCTCCTCCTCCTCCTCCTGCTGCTCCTCCTCCTCCTCCTCCTCCTCCTGAACAAGAGCTTCTATTCAATCAAGTGATTTCCAATACTTGAAAGATTTCATTAGGCTGTTTTCCCTCACGTACCCCGAGAGAGAGAGAGAGAGAGAGAGAGAGAGAGAGAGAGAGAGAGAGAGAGAGAGAGAGAGAGAGAGAGAGAGAGAGAGAGAGACGCAAAGAGGTATAGAAAGACATCAAACCATATTCACCTCATTTCTCTTCCTCCGCATCCTCCTCCTCCTCCTCCTCCGCATCCGCATCCGCATCCTCCTCCTCCTCTCCTCTTTTATCCCTTGAGCCAATTCGTCAGGAAGTCAATGGAACAGATGTTAGGTGACACTCCATTTCGTCTTCCTCCTCCTCCTCCTCCTCCTCCTCCTCCTCCTCCTCCTTTATCCTCCATCTGGCGAGTTCTTAGGACAACTTTCATAGGTTCCGGACCATCTTCTTCCTCTTCACCAGTGTCTTTCCTTTGTCTTCTTTACGACTCGCTGCACGAAGAGGAGGAGGAGGAGGAGGAGGAGGAGGGAAGACGGAAGAGGAGACTATAATTTTGTGGTGTTCAAATTCGGGGAGAAAGAGAAAAAGGAGACAAAAAAGGAGAAAGAGGAAAAAGAAGAGAAAGGTATAGATAGTAACCACCACCATCACCACCATCATCATCACTATCATTATCATCATCATTTTTTTTATTTGCTTTGTGGTATGAACATTAAATTACATCATTGTGCCCTTTAAGTGGAAAAAAGCTTAAAGGTGATTAATTCCTTGCGCCATAATAAAAAAAATAAAATAATATTAACAGTAATAATGATCATAATAAGAGGATTAGGGTTAAGAAAAGTCATTATTGGTGAGAGAGAGAGAGATAGAGAGACCTTTTGCCCTCTATAACAAAGTAGGAAAGATTTACATTTATACGAGAAGGAAGTGATTGTGAATTTATTAAGAGAGAGAGAGAGAGAGAGAGAGAGAGAGAGAGAGAGAGAGAGAGAGAGGAGAGAGAGAGAGAGAGGAAGAAGATGGAAAAAAAGGAGGAGGAGGAGAGAGTAGAGAAAGGAGGAAGGAGGAGAAAGTTGAGAAAAAGAAAAATGGGAAAGTGGAAAAGAAGAATGAATCACGGGAGGGAAGAGAGGAGGAGGAGGAGGAGGAGGAGGAGGAGGTAACCTTGGACCTCTCTGGGATATATAGGTCATGCACAGTTGGGGAGGAGGAGGAGGAGGAGCTGACCCCGAATATTCCTACACCTGTCCACGCCATAAACTCCTCCTCCTCTTCCTCCTCCTCCTCCTCCTCCTCCTTCTGTCAGTGTAATTGACGTTAAACGCGAAAAATTATGGAAAAATACGAGAGAGAGAGAGAGAGAGAGAGAGAGAGAGAGAGAGAGAGAGAGAATTAATATCACGTCGCTTTTGTGAAACTCAATAAGAGATGACATATAAGTTCATTAATTAATAAGAGGTGACATACAAGTCCACTAATTACCCTCATTAACGTATTATTATTATTATTATTATTATTATTATTATTATTATTATTATTATTATTATTATCCTACGTTCTCTCCTTTATTTTGCTTCCTTCTCTCCCTATTCCTTCCTCCCATCTTCCTTTTCCTTCCCTTCCCATTCCTTTTTTAACTATTCTTTTTCTTCCTATTTCCTCCATATCTTCCCTTTTTCCTCCTTTCCTATTCCTTTCTTTTATCTCTATCTTATACCCTTATTATTTCTTTTTATGTATGTTGATTTTATTACTACTACTACTACTGCTACTACTACTACTACTACTACTACTACCACCACTGCAACTAATTATCCTGCTGTCTGTCGTATAATTAATAGTGTAGGAAGCCCCCTCTCTCTCTCTCTCTCTCTCTCTCTCTCTCTCTCTCACTGATTGCGTCAAGGTGAAAAGAACTTGCAGGCTTTCCTTTTCCTTTTTCCCTTTTCCTCTTTTTTTCCTTTTTGTGGTTCACTAATTGCATGGAAAAAAGGAAGGATGAGAGAGAGAGAGAGAGAGAGAGAGAGAGGAAATGCATTGATAAGGATAAGAATGAAAGGGGACAAGGTTATGGTGTGTGTGTGTGTGTGTGTGTGTGTGTGTGTGTGTGTGTGTGTGTGTGTGTGTCTTATGACTCATTTTTATCACGGGGAATGGGGAGATGTGAGGGGAGAAGCTATAGGGAGGGAGGGAGGAAGGGAAGGGAGAAGAGGTAGGGAGTGAGGGAAGGGAGAAGAGATACGGAGGAAGGGAGGGAAAATTGGAAGCAAGATAACCTGAAAGTAAAGAATTAAACGAAATATTGAATAGGAAAAAAATGGAAGGGGAAGGAAAAAGACGAAGAAGAAAAGAAGGAAGATGGGAAGAGAGAGAACATAGGAAGAAGAATAGATAAAGAAGGAATAGATGAGGAAACGGAAAGGAGATGGAAGGAAGGAACAGGAAAGGAAACACAGAAAGAAGAATAAAGGGAATGGGAAAGGAGAATGAAAGAAGGAATAGGAAGTAGATGAAGGATATTAAATGAGATAAATAATTCAAGAGGAGGAAAAAGAGGAGAAAGGAATAGGAAGAAAAAAGACACAAAAGAGGTGGAGGAGGAGGAGGAAAGAGGAAAAAGATGAAGGATATTAGAGGAAGTAAAAAATTCAAGAGGAGAAGAAGAAGGAGAAAGAGGAATAGGAAGAAAATAAAAGGGAGAAAGAGGAAGAGGAGGAGGAGGAAAGAGGAAAAAGATGAAGGATATTAGAGGAAGTAAAAAATTCAAGAGGAGAAGAAGAAGGAGAAAGAGGAATAGGAAGAAAAGAAAAGGGAGAAAGAGGAAGAGGAGGAGGAGGAAAGAGGATAAAGATGAAGGATATTAGAGGAGGTAAATAATACAAGAGGAGAAGGAGAAAGAGGAATAGGAAGAAAAGAAAAAAGGGGAAAAGAAGAGGAGGAGGAGGAGGAAAGAGGAAAGAGATGAAGGATGCTGAAAGAGGTAAACAATTCAGGAGGAGGAGGAGGAGGAGGAGGTGAGGTCATTCAGCAGGTGACTTTGCATCCACTGCTTAAAAGGTATAGCTGTGTGCCTTGACCAGTGTGTGTGTGTGTGTGTGTGTGTGTGTGTGTGTGTGTGTGTGTGTGTGTGTGACTTCTCTTTCTCTTTCTCTTCATCCTCCTCCTCCTCCTCCTCCTCTTCCTGTTTCTACGTTCCTTTCCCTCTCATTGTGTGTTTTCCTGGTCTCCTTTTCTTCCTCTTCCTCCTCCTCCTCTTCCTCCTCCTCCTCCTCCTCCTTTGTATGCTCTCCTTCTCTCTCCTTTTATGGTTCGTTTTCCTTCGTTTCCTTTATTTTCTTTTTATTTCCTTATTTACTTCCCTTCGTTAACTGCCCTTCATTGTCACCTGCGTCACTTGTTCGTTAATAAGTGTTGTTGTTTTTTGTTTTGTTTTATTGTTTTTATTTTCTTCGTTTTTTGTTGTTTTCCTCCTTCCTAGTTGTTGTTGTTGTTGTTGTTGTTCTTCTTCTTCTTCTTCCTCCTCGTAATATCTAGTGTTGATTTGTACTTTTTTTTATTTTTTACCTCCAAACTTTCTCTCGCTTTCACTTTCCCGGCTTTACTTTTTTTTGTTTTTTTTACCTCCCTTTCTCTCTTGTTTCTCTCCCTCTCTCTAGTGGTTTAACCTTATCATGTACTCTCCCCTTTCTCCTTTTCTTCCTTTCTTTTTTCTCTTTTCTGTTTCCTTTTGACCTCGTTCCCTCCTGTCCTTTCTCTCCCTCCTTCTCCCTTCCTTCATTCCTTACCTCTCTTCCTTCACTCATTCTCTTTCTTCCTTTCATCCTTTCTTCCTTCTCTCCCTTTCTTATTCCCTTTCTTCATGTGGTATTTCCTCCTCTTCCTTCCTTCCTTCCTTCCTTTCTTTTTTTTTTCTCCCTCACTCCCCTTTTATCTTCAATCCAGGCCTTCTGCGACTACTTTCTACCTCCCCCCATCTCTCTCTCTCTCTCTCTCTCTCTCTCTCTCTCTCTCTCTCTCTCTCTCTCTCGCCTTTAAATCGTACCCTAAGTGATGCACGTGTCCTAAGTCGCTTTAAATTTTCGCCTTTTGCGCTAAGAGTCTAGAGTAGTTCCCTTAAATTATTCTCCTTTACTCTCTGATTCCTTTTACTGCGTTACCTGGAATCGAACCAAGGTGTCGCTCTACCTGTTATTAATTAGCTTTTACCTGTCGTTTTGATGTTGCTGGGCCTGTTTAGTTGGGAGGGGGGGAGGGATTTTGTGTGTGTGTGTGTTTTTCATTATCTCATGCTTCTTATCGCCGGATTTAACAGACATACACCATCGTCCTTGTGTGTGTGTGTATGCATGTGTGTGTGTGTGTGCCTAATCATGTGTACCTACCACCACGTACACAGGCTATCATATGTGCGTGACCTGAATTGAAATAATGAAATAACACCAAAAACAATTATACGAGCATGCTTCTCTGTGTGGATAAACTTGTACCAATAGAAAGTCATGTTTTGAGGTCTGTTTACACCTTGTTCTTGAAGCATATGCAGAGCTATATTCAAGCCATTTCATACCTACATATCTACCTAAGTAAGTAACCTATCTACCTGGTTACCTGTGATCTACCTTTCTTAATTACCTTCCTACCTAAGTGTTTATCTATCTCTATTTGTTACCTGACTCAAGCCACTTCATACCGACACACTTATTTAAGTAACCTATCTACCTGGCTACCTGTGATCTACCTTTCCTCCTACCTAAGTACCTACCACCTACCTTATCTACCTTCCTACCTAAGTGTTTATCTACCTCCCTATTTGTTACCTGACTCAAGCCACTTCATACTTTCATACCTACTTGAGTAACCTATCTACCTGGCTACCTGTCATCTACCTTTCTTCCTACCTAAGTATACCTACCACCTACCTTTCTTAATTACCTTTCTACGTAAGTATTTATCTACCTCCCTATTTGTTACCTGACTTTCCTACCTATCTCTACCTACCTACCTAGCATTATTTATCTACTCTCAATGTTATCTACCTTTCATCCTACCTATCTAAGCACCTACCTACCTGCTTAATCATTTACCTACTCTCCTACTTACCTACCAACATATCTATACTTACCTTATCTCCCTCCCTTCCTACCTGTTTACCTGCTTTTCTCCTGTTTCTCTCCCTCCCTCCCTGTCGTGGATTAACCTTCCCTTATAGTCATTCTCCTTTCCTTCCTTCCTTCCTTCCTTTCTTTCTTTCCTTTCTTTCTTTCTTTCTTTCTTCATTCCTTCTTCGTGGATTAACCTTCCCTTATAGTCATTCTCCTTCCTTCCTTCCTTCCTTCCTTTCTTTCTTTCTTTCCTTTCTTTCTTTCTTTCTTTCTTCATTCCTTCTTCGTGGATTAACCTTCCCTTATAGTCATTCTCCTTCCTTCCTTCCTTCCTTCTTTTCTTTATTTCCTTCCTTTCTTTCTTTCTTCATTCCTTCTTCGTGGTTTAACCTTCTCATACTCATTCTCCTTTCCCTTCCTTCCTTCCTTCTTCTATCTATCCATCTATTTTTCTTTCTTCCTTCCTTCCTTCCTTCTCACCCTTTTACGGCCTGTCCTTTGCCTACCTCCCCTATCACCCTTTCCCTTTACCTGAGACACCAATGTTCCTTCCGCCCTCCCTTCTCCCCTTCACCTGTCACGCCCTTCCCCCCCCCCCCCCTTCGTGTCAGTGTATTAAGTAGCTCGTAGGTGGCGCTAGTGTCTCCCCCCCCTGTCCCCCTTCACCCCTCTACCCCCATAGGCTTAATAGGGGTCTCGGGGTAAAAGGGCGGGCCAGCAGGTAACTCCAAATTAGTGAAACGAAGGTGTGACTGGTGAAGGCCTATCGAACACCTGAGAGAGAGAGAGAGAGAGAGAGAGAGAGAGAGAGAGAGAGAGAGAATGTAAAAAGAAAAATAGATGGACTGGATCTAGAAAAAAAGGAAAGAAAAAAAGTGTAGGCCTATCACAGAGAGAGAGAGAGAGAGAGAGAGAGAGAGAGAGAGAGAGAGAGAGAGAGAGAACACTATGGAAGAAAGTTCGTAATCACACTGTAAAAGTAGAAAGTTGAAATGCGAGACTTGATTCTGGAGGAAGAGGAGGAGGAAGAGGAGGAGGAGGAGGAGGAGGAGGAGGAGGAGGAGGAGGAAGTATCTGTTCCCCTAATTAATATTCTCATGATTATAATTGCGCCGGACAGTAAATTAATGACCGTGTGTGTGTGTGTGTGTGTGTGTGTGTGTGTACCAAGATTTAATTTAAGTAGAATTCCAATATAAATGTAATAAAGTAACTCTCTCTCTCTCTCTCTCTCTCTCTCTCTCTCTCTCATACACGCAGTTGTTTACACAGAATTTGTCGTATCATGTTTTTTATGTTGAGAGAGAGAGAGAGAGAGAGAGAGAGAGAGAGAGAGAGAGAGACCGACCGACCGACCGACCCATCACACTCAATGACCCAGCCTCGTAAGCCCTCCCTTTCCTCCCTCTCCCTCCCCCTTCTCCCTATTCTCTCCCTTCTCTTTTACCTCCCTTCCCTTCCATCTATTCTTCCTTCCCTCCATCCTTCTCTCCTTCCCCGCTTTTCCTCTTCTCCTTTCCTCTTTCCGTTCCCTCTCTTCCCTCTTTCCTTTCATGCATCTCTCTCCCTTCCCTCCCTCCCTCCCTCCATCTCCCTGTCTCTCTCCCTCCATCCTTTCAACACTTCCCCTTTAACAACTTCCACGTTCAACACCACAACTGGCGGTGGTGGTGGTGGTGGTGGTGATGAAGGGGATGATGGTGTTGGTGATGGTGATTGTGATAATGGAGGAGAATGTATGAGGTGGAAGATGTATTGGAAGAAGAAGAGGAGGAGGAGGAAGAGGAGGAGGAGGAGATAAATGATGAGTTTAAGGTAAAATAAATACAACGAAAAAGAGAATAAAGAAAAAAAAAGGGAAAAAAATGGTAATATGCTGAGGATTAGTATGATGAAAAGGAGAGAAAAGATAGAGATAATTACAAGCAGTTTATATAGCCAGCCTTGTTGTTGTTGTTGTTGAATGAGAGAGAAAAGACCAAAAAAATAAGCAGCGTATATATAGTTAGCCTTGTTATTATTGTTGTTGTTATTGTTGTTGATGTTGAATGATAGAAAAGACAAAAAATATAAGCAGTGTGTATAGAGTTAGCCTTGTTGTTGTTGTTGTTGTTGTTAGTGTTTTTGAATGATAGAAAAGACAAAAAAAAATAAGCAGTGTATATAGAGTCAGCCTTGTTGTTGTTGTTGTTGAATGAGAGAAGAAAGTTTTTATTTTTCATTATTGTTTTTTCTTTTTTTTTACGCCCTTGCACTGTCTCTGCTGTAAAAAAAAACAAAGTTAGTTAGCCTTGTTGCTGTTGTTGTTGTTGTTGTTGTTGTTGTTGGGAGCAGTGTCACGTGTGTTTACCCGCGCACAACACGCCTATTCACCTGACTAATTTTTGCCCTCTCTCTCCTTTCAGGTAAGCCATTAAGAGCCTGTATACCTGGAGGAACCTGAAGAGGGGGAGGTGAGTGGCATCCTCCTCCTCCTCCTCCTCCTTTCTCCTCCTCCTCCTCCTTATTTATACTTCCTCCTCATTTCTATATCCTTCCCTCCTTTCCTTAGATTTTTTTTTGCTTCTAACCTACTTTCCTTCCTCCTCCTCCTCCTCCTCCTTTCCTTGGTCTTTTTCCTTCCATAGCTACTTTCCTTCCGACTTTTTTTTTTTCTTTTTTTTCCTGCTCCGTTTCCTCCTCCTCCTCCTCTTTCATCTTTTAATTCCTGCTTTTGGGTTCTTTAATTATTTCTCCCCTTCTTCCTTTTTATCCTTTACTTCCTCGCTTTTTATATATATTTTTCATCTCTCTCTCTCTCTCTCTCTCTCTCTCTCTCTCTCTCTCTCTCTCTCTCTCTCTCTCTCTCTCTCTCTCGTTTTGTCTTTAGTCACTTATTCATGCTTTCTCCCTCCTTTGTCCATTTATGAGCTGCGTCCCTTTCTTCTTCTTTTTCTTCTTCCCTCCTCCTCCTCTTCCTCTTCCTCCTCTTCTTCCTCCTCCTTTTGTCATTATATTTTTTTTTATCTTCCTTTCTTCCTTCCTTCCTCCTTCCTTTCCATTTATGATTGAGTTCCTTCCCTCTTCTTCCCCCCTCTTCTTCCTCTTCTTTCTCTGCCTTCTTTTGTCTCTTCCTTCCTTCCTTCCTTCCTTCCTGTCCGTCATCCGAGAAGAAAGAAAGAAAGAGTCTGGAATTCCGAATTTGTAAGTATATAATGTGTATGTTAGAGGAGAGAGAGAGAGAGAGAGAGAGAGAGAGAGAGAGAGAGAGAGAGAGAGAGAGAGAGAGAATCACGTAGCAAACATAAACTTTACTGAGGGGATCTTCACATACACCTGAGCCCAATATTTGATGGCGTGGACAGGTGTGTGACCCAGAGACAAGATGAAGAAAGAAAGAAAAGGAGGAAGGAAGGAAAGGAAAGGAAAGGAAAGAAAGAAAACGAGAGGAAGAAAGGAAAGGAAAGGAGAGGAAAGGAAGGAATTAAGGAAAGGAGAGGAAAGGAAGGAAGGATGGAAAGGAAATAGAGAAAGGAAGAATAAGAGAAGGAAAAGAGAGAAAGGGATGTACAGTGAAATTAAAAGAGAAAGAAACAAAGAAGAAAAGAAAGTATATGGTTGTAGAGATGTGGTTTGATAAAGATGAATAATAATAATAATAATAATAATAATAATAATAATAATAATAATAATAATAATAATAATAATAAAGAAAACTATAGGATAAGTAAAAGAGAAAGAAACAAAGAAGAAAAAGAAGAAAAGAAAACATATGCTTGTAGTTATGTGATTAGACGAAGAAGAAAGAAAGAGAGCTAAAGAAAAAAAAACATTAGTGGAAGTAAACGATAAAAAACGAAGAAAAAGAAGGAAAGATCAGGTGTGTGTTTCTGGAAGACAAGAAGAAAAAAAAGGAAAGTAAAAAACAAGCAAGGAAAAGGGAAAAGAAGAAAATATATAGTGGTAGGTAGTCGTAGAAAAGAAGAAAAACAAGATCATGGGGAAGAGGTAGAAGCGATCACTGGGGAAATATACAAGAGAGGGGGAGGAAGGGAGATGAATGGGAAAGGGAGGGAGGGAGAGGGAGAGGGAGAGAGTGGGTAAGTAAAGAGACCATTTAGAGAGAGGAATGGAGGAGAGAAGAAGGTGGATAGGGAAGAGAGAGAGAGAGAGAGAGAGAGAGAGGGTAACTAAAGAGAGGGAGGTGAGAGAGGAAAAGTGGAGGAGAGGAAGCATTTAGAGAGAGGAGGAATGGAGGAGAGTTCAAGGGAGAGAAGGGAGGAAGGAAGGTGGATAGGGAAGAGAGAGAGAGAGAGAGAGAGAGAGAGAGAGAGAGAGAGAGAGAGAGAGAGAGAGGAGGAATGGAGGAGAGTTCAAGGGAGAGAAGGGAGGAAAACGATGGAGGAGGAAGGACAGAAGATAGGGAGAAAAAAAAATAGCTATAAAGTTCACAGACGGAGGAAAAAAAAAAGGAAGTAGAGGGAGGAAACAGGAAAGGAAGGGAAAAGTTTAGGGGCAAAGGAAGAAGGGAAAGGAGGAGGAGGAGGAGGAGGAGGAAGAGGAGGAAGAGGAGATAGGTGTGAAGGAATAGGGAGGAGAATGAGA
>NC_066533.1:15485934-15488434 GCF_024679095.1 Eriocheir sinensis
CTCCTCCTCCTCCTCCTCCTCCTCCTGAAGCTATGTAGTGACGCCAGCTGCTTCTCCTCACCGTCACCAACCCCTCGTCCTCCTCCTCCTCCTCCTCCTCCTCCTCCTCCTCCTCCTCCTCGTGAGTGATGGATAGACTACGTAAGGTTGCCGTTGTAGTGACAGCAACTTGTGCTTCGAGAGAGAGAGAGAGAGAGAGAGAGAGAGAGAGAGAGAGAAAGCAAGCAAGCAAGGTATCTGGCATCTCCTTCTTCCCGCTCTCTCTCTCTCTCTCTCAAGGGCATAATTCAGCGAAATGTTGTAATAAAGATATTTTTTGTTTGTATTCCCTTTCACATCAACACACACACACACACACACACACACACACACACACACACACACACACACCGGAATCGTCGTCATAGTGATGCGAATATGTGAGTGAGTGATGCTCTCTCTCTCTCTCTCTCTCTCTCTCTCTCTCTCTCTCTCTCTCTCTCTCTCTCTCTCTCTCTCTCTCTCTCTCTCTCTCTCTCTCTCTCTCTCTCTCTCTAACAATAATGGCATCCAAAACGTAATTTCACGGATTATTATTCTTCACTCCTTCATTTATTTTTCTTCCTTCCTTCATTCTTTTTTTTCTTCCTTCCTTCCTTCCTTCTTTCCTTCCTTCTCACTATATACAACCGACCCTGTTATTTTCCTTTTTCCTTCCCTTTTCCATATCCCCAAGGAAGAGGAGGAGAGAGAGAGAGAAAGAGAGAGAGAAATAAGCATATTTACTGGATGTGTAGGAGGAGGAGGAGGATTATTCGGTTGGTGAATCTTGGTCATCAAACTGGCTTGGTATTGTGTCCTCCTCCTCCTCCTCCTCCTCCTCCTCCTCCTCCTCCTCCTCCTCTTCAATCTTCTCCTGCAGTCTTTTATCAGTGTTCTGTCATTGTATTTCTTTTCTCGTTCTTCTATCCTCCTCCTCCTCCTCCTCCTCCTCCTCCTCCTCCTCCTCCTCCTTCTCTTCCTCTCTTTGTCTTGTTTTATTCTTTTGTCTTTTTTATTCCATTTCTTTTTTTTTATATTTTCTTTATTTCTACGTCTTTTCATCTGTTTTTTTCTCTTTCATCCTTCCTCTTCTTCCTCGTTCTCTTTTTCACTGTATATTCTCTCTCTCTCTCTCTCTCTCTCTCTCTCTCTCTCTCTCTCTCTCTCTCTCTCTCTCTCTCTCTCTCTCTCTCTCTCTCTCTCTCTCCTCCTTTCCTCCTTTATCCCTTTCCTCCTTTCACTCTTTTTCCTCTTCTCTTGGTCTCGTTAATTACCTTCTTTTTTTCCCTTCCTGAGTCTTTCTTTGTTTTTTTCTTTCTTGTTTTCGTTTATTATTATTTTTTTTCTTTGTCTTATTTCTCATGTCGGATTTGTTCCTTACTTCTTTTGTCTTATTCTTGTTTTCTTTTTCTTTTTTCCATCTTTTCTTTCTTCCTTCCTTCCTGATTATTCTTATTTTCTTACATACTATTTGTTTTTGTTTTTCATTCCTTCCCTCTTCTATTTTTTTTCTTTTCCTCCTTCCTACCTTTCCTTTCCT
This sequence comes from Eriocheir sinensis, assembly GCF_024679095.1. Classification (NCBI taxonomy): domain Eukaryota; kingdom Metazoa; phylum Arthropoda; class Malacostraca; order Decapoda; family Varunidae; genus Eriocheir; species Eriocheir sinensis. Next base: position 15,487,496 of record NC_066533.1, read on the forward strand.
TCCTTCCTTCTTTCCTTCCTCATTTTCTCATTTATCATTTTTTCCTTCTTTCCTCTGTAATTATTTTTCTAAGTTAGTATTTTTTCCTTTCATTTCATATTTCCCTCTTCTCATTCCTCTACTTCTTCTTCTTCTTCCACTTCTTCCTCTTCTTTTTCTTTATTTTCATTTTCTTTTCATCATGTCAAAAACTTTTCCTTCATCATTTCTCTTTCGTATCCTAATTATTTTTCTTTCCCTCGCTTTAAACTTCCGCAATTTTTCTCGGGAAATTTGTCCTCTCATTAGTTTTCTTTTACACACACAACCTTCGCTCTGATTACTTCTTTACTTTCTATTTTCATATTTTTCATCGTTATTTTCTTCTATTCTCTTTGTCCTATCTTCCTTCCCTTGTTCTTTCCTTTTCTTCCTACCCTCCTTCCTTACCTCTTTTTTTTTCCTTCTACCTTCCTTTCCTTCCTTCCTTCCTTCCTTCCTTTCTTTCTTTCTTCCTTATTTTCCCCTTTAGTTCAGTTTTGGTTAGGGTAAGTTGGGTTAGGTTTGGTTTGGTTAGGGTAGGTTAGGTTTGGATAGGTTAGGTTAGGTTAAGTTTGGATAGGTTAGGTTAGGTTAGGTTTGGATAGGTTAGGTTAGGTTAAGTTAAGTTTAGCGTATCTTCACACACATGACAGGCAGCAACATGTAACAAAATTAACACAGCTCACTTTCATAAATATTTAAATTCATTTACTGAGGAAGCATATATAAACTTTCTAATTATACACATGATAACTGTTTGAGATATGATTAGGTTAAGTTTAGCGTATCTTCACACACATGACAACAAGAGAGCTCGCTTTTACAAATATTTAGATTCATTACTGAAGAGGCATATATAAACTTTCAAATTATACACATGATAACTGTTTGAGATTTGATTAGGTTAAGTTTAGCGTA
>NC_066533.1:15490934-15495934 GCF_024679095.1 Eriocheir sinensis
AACACACCAATAAATAGAGCCATTTCGCCTCCTCCTCCTCCTCCTCCTCCTCCTCCTCCTGGCTGGGTTTTACGGGGTCGTTGCAGTCAGATGTGTGTTTGTTATTGCATGAGTTGAACGCACTTGTGAAGGTCTGCTCTTGTTGTTATTGTTGCTGTTATTATTATTATTATTATTATTATTATTATTATTATTATTATTATTATTATTATTATTATTATTTTATTTTTTATTTTTTTATGGTCGGTTTTCTTAATATTTCGGCGCGGCGGTGGAAGAGGTTGAGAGTGTTTACCTTCCTCCTCCTCCTCTTCCTCCTCTTCCTCTTTCCTCTCCATCTCATTTTTCCTCTTTTCCAACTTTCGCTTTTTTTTATCCTTTTTCTTTTTTCTTTATTTCTTTGCTCTTATTTTCCTCACTATCTTTTTCTCCTTCATCATCATCATCTTTTTCCTTTTCTTCGTGTTTTTCCACTTTTCTTCGATTTCTTCTTCTCCCTTCTTTCCCTCCTCCTCCTCCTCCTCCTCCTCCTCCTCCTCCTCCTCCTCCTCCTCCTCCTCTTCCTCAACTGGTTTGATATTGGAGGCATCGTTCGATAATTTGACGTGGGAAGACTTACCTCCTCCTCCTCCTCCTCCTCCTCCTCCTCCTCCTCCTTCTCGTTTAGCCATGTCTTTAAGCTTTTGGTGTGGCGCAAAGGACTTGTTAGGAGGAGGAGGAGGAGGAGGAGGCGGAGAGAGAAGATTGGAGTGAAGAACCCGCGAGAGGAAACGAAGAGGAAGGTAAGGAGGTTAGTAAAATTAGCTGTTTTTACAAAAAAAAAAAAGAGGAGGAGAAGGAGCAGGAGGAGGAGGGAAAAAAAAGTATGGAATGGACATGAAGGCTACAGAGGGGAAGGAAGGAGGAGAGGTGAAGAGGAGGAGGAGGAGGAGGAGGAGGAGGAGGAAGGAAGGTGATTACAGGAAGTTTAGCAGCCATAACGAAGGAAATGCGACACCTTATTGGAGGAGGAAGAGGAGGAGGAGGAGGAGGAGGAGGAGGCGGAGGCTAGAGAGAGGCATAAGGAGACGATGCAACACGTTATTGGGTGGAGGAGGAGGAAGAAGAAGAAGAAGAAGAAGAAGAAGAAGAAGAAGAAGAAGAAGAAATAGAAGAAGAAAACAAGAAATAGAAGAAGAAGAAGAAGAAGAAGAAATAAAAGAAGATAAAGAAGAAAACAAGAAATAGAAGATGATAAAGAAAACAAGAATTAGAAGAAGAAGAAGAAGAAGGAAAAGCAATTAGAAAGAGAAGATTAAAAGGTGAAAACGGAGAAGAATGAAGACAGGAAATGGACCTTTTAACACGAGGAGGAGGAGGAGGAGGAAAATAATAATAATAATAATAATAATAAGAAGAAGAAGAAGAAGAAGAAGAAGAAGAAGAAGAAGAAGAACTTTGGGAGATGAGGGAGATGGGAAAGTTTTTGAAAAGGGTGACCAGGCCTGAAACTTTCAACAAACTATGGGAGCGTGGAGGAGGAGGAAGAAGAAGAAGAAGAAGAAGAAGAAGAAGAAGAAGAGTATGAAGCAGAAGAATGAGAAGAATGTGGAGGAGGAGGAAATAGATGAAAATTACAATGTTAATTAAAATAAATGAAATACGGAAGAAAAAGGAAAGGAACAGAAGGAAAGATAAAGAAAGGAAGAAGGGGAGAAGGAAGAAAAGATAATAGAAGTAATGGATAACAATCGATTAGAAGATGAGGAGGAGGAGGAGGAGGAGGAGGAGGAGGAGGAGGAGGAGGAGGAGGAGGAGGAGGAGATAAAGGAGAAGAAAAAATAAATCTCTTGATAGATACGATTAAGAGAGAGAGAGAGAGAGAGAGAGAGAGAGAGAGAGAGAGAGAGAGAGAGAGAAAGAGACCCCTTTTAAATCCCTGACCTTATCACGGGGTTGAAAAATGTTTAAAAATGAAGGAAAAAGAGAGAGCGACTTTTCTTATGGTAATTGTGTCATTTAGAGAGAGAGAGAGAGAGAGAGAGAGAGAGAGTAATGATAATAATGGAGGAAAGGAAGGGAAAAAAAAAGTTCATGGAAGTTAAAATTCACCTCCGTTGTTGAGAGCTTAAGATGAAGAGGTGTTAAGAAAGTTAGAGAGAGAGAGAGAGAGAGAGTACGTAGAAAAAAGTTCGGTTATAAGAATGGAGTTGGAATTTGGAGGAGGAGGATGAGAACGAAGAAGAGGAGGAGGAGGAGGAAGAAGAAGAAGAAGAAGAAGAAGAAGAGGAGGAGGAGGAGGAGGAGGAGGAGGAAGAAAGTAAGTTTGAAATGTTGGATACAATTTTTCTCGACTTCTTATCTCGGAGCGCACAGATTCCAGCGTTCCCCCCCCTTCTCTCTCTCTCTCTCTCTCTCTCTCTCTCTCTCTCTCTCTCTCTCTCTCTCTCTCTCTCTCTCTCTCTCTCTCTCTCTCTCTCTCTCTCTCTCTCTCTCTTCCTCCTTCACGACTTGGATAATTTTGAATAGGAGGAGGAGGAAGAGAGGAGGAGGAGGAGTGTTTGCATGAGGGAGAATAGGTACTGAAGAGGAGGAAGACAAGTGTGAGGGGTGATATTTCTTTGAGAAGGAGGAGGAGGAGGAGGAGGAGGAGGTGATTCAAGCGTATGAAGAAGTGGGAATAGAGAGTGGAGATTAGTTAAGCAAAGAGGAGAGAGAGATTGAGAGGAGATGAGTGGGAGGAGGAAGAGGAGGAGGAGGAGGAGAAGAAAAACGAGTGTGAGATGAATAGAAGAGTGGTGTGGAAGAAGAAGAGGAGGAGGAGGAAGAAAGAAAAGAGAGAGAGAGTGTGTGTGTGTGTGAGAGAGAGAGGTAATATAAGCGCTTTACTAATGTTTGCTTTCCCTTCTTTTGGTTCGTTTTATCGTGTTTATATTTCACTTTGATTCTTGTCAACATAATCTTAAAAGTCTTGCCTCGCTATCACTTCTCCCATCAAATTAGGGGCTCTGGTGGTGTGTGTGTGTGTGTGTGTGTGTGTTAGTCTTTCGTTTCTTTGTGTTGTTCATTGTGTTGGTTTTAATGGTTGATGTAATGTTACCCTGTCTTATTGTTTTGCTAGGTTGTATTGTTTGTCCCTGGGTTCCTTTGTCCTGTGTTCAGTATGACTGTGCTCTGTCCTCCTCTGTTGTGTTGACATCTCGAGCCCTTTACTGTGTTGCGTTGTGTGTTTCTTTTTTGTGTGCAGTGTTGATATTTCTCGTTTTGTTAAGTGTTTCTTGCTTTGTGTTGTATTGCATAATGTTTTGTGTTGTGTTATGTGTATATGTTGCTAATTTTTTGACCAGGCAAGTTAGTTTAGGATCAGAGAAGGTAAAATAGGTAAGATATGTTTGTTTAAGGTTATGTATGTGTGTGTGGAATGTATAGGTAAAGGTGAAATTAATTAATACCTGAGGATTAGGTAAGGACAGGTAAGTTAATTAAGTATTTGTGAAAGTAAAATAGGTGAGGTAGGTTTGTTTTGGGTGAGGTTCATGTGTGTGTGTGTGTGTGTGTGTGTGTGTGTGTGTGTGTGTGTGTGTCCTTTATCTTGTGTACCTTTCTCTATTCGTCTAGACCTCAATCGTAGTCAATTTCCATCTTCTATTGCTCTCAAATTGTTCTTCCGTCCCTCCTTTCCTTTTTTTTTCTCTTTTCAGTGTGTGTGTGTGTGTGTGTGTGTGTGTGTGTGTGTGTGTGTCCTTGTGGAGTGAGTGCGTGGCGGAGTGGTTTATGGCGCCCCGGGAGTGGTCTGGTAAAGGTCTTGTGTTGCGGAGTTTGTGTTGGTGTTTTGTATTCTTCTCTGGGCCTGGTTTTTGTGTTGGTTCCTGAGTGCTCGGCGTTGGTTGGCTTGAATGGCCTTGGTTTGGTGGTCGTGATGTTACAGTGAGGAAATAATGTCCTTCTTTTATATAACGTTTTTTTTCCTTGAGCTCGTCCTGATATTCAATTGCTATGTTTCCTATTTTTCTTTCTTCAGTTCGTTTTTTTATTCTCTAGTTCGTATTTTTCTTTATTTCGTTGTATTTCACTTCATTTTGCTTGTAGTTCGTCTTTTGTATATATTGAGGAATGTAATATATTTTTCTATTAAGTTTACCCTATTGCTTATTTATTCTTTCTCGTTTTCTCTGTTACCAATTCAATTTTCGAGTTGGGATAAATATTTAGGTACGTATAATCGTGGTATTCATTTCCAGTTAAGAAAATAATATCTTTTTTGGCTTCCTATTTTTCTTTGTCTCATTCGGTGCGGTCAAACAACGTCACTTGTACGTAAGGGTGGCTTAGTTTAAGTTCTATGTGAGTTGTTTATATCTGCGTGATAACTGGTCTTCTTAACCCGGTAGCAGCGACGGGCCAGATTTGTGGCTTTACCGTGTACCAGCGATGGGCCAAATTTCTGCCATGATATAAACCTCCCAAAATAGATGATGCGTAAACTGATCACACATGCGTTGATATATATTATGAAATGGTTTGCGTGAGTGATGATTCTTTCTCATTATTTTACTTAGAGGCGCCTTTAACCTAACCTAACCTAACCTAACCTAACCTAACCTAATCTAACCTAACCTAACCTAATCTAACCTAACCTAACCTAACCTAACCTAACCTAAAAAACATGGCCCTCGCAGCTACCGGGCTTAGTAAGGTGATTTTTCCTCTATTTCTCATATTCTTTTCTTCTCTTTTTCAGGTATGTATTGTGATTGCTCTTCTTGGTTACCTGGCTGCTTATCCCTGGCTTGGTTTGTTACCTGGTGAGCTGGTTCAAGGTGGGTGGGTGTATCAATGCTGTTATAGTAGGATATCAATGTATTATTATTATTATTATTATTATTATTATTATTATTATTATTATTATTATTATTATTATTATTATTTAGTATCACCACGAATTAGGAATACAATTGTCAATGGAAAAAACCCACGACAGATAGATCACGTCACCTTATAGGAATGTCGTCCGTCAGTGT
>NC_066533.1:15500934-15528434 GCF_024679095.1 Eriocheir sinensis
TATTTTTTTATATATATTTTAAGTCGTTAAGTTTTGATTAATGTGACTACTACTACTACTACCTAACCTAACCCAATCCAACCCTAACTTAACCTAACCCAACCTTTACCTAACCTAACCTAACCTAACCCAACCCAACCGAACCCTGCCCATCCCAGCCCATACCAGTCCCTAACCCAACCTAACCTAATCTAACTGCCACCACTACTTCTACTACTACTACTACTACTACTACTACTACTACTACTACTACTACTACTACTTTAATCCTGTTAGTGTGGGACGTGTGTAGTGTGTTTGACTTGCCCGTTTTTGTCTGTCTGTATTTATTTTGTTTGTGTATAATTAGTTTTACTGCCGCGTGGGTGTTTGTGTGTGTGTGTGTGTGTGTGTGTGTGTTTGTGTGTGTGTGTGTGTGTGTTTATTTGGTGTTTGTTTTCATTTTATCGCTCGTATTTTTTTATAGTCTCAATTTTTGGAACTCTGCTTTCTATTCCCTTCCCTTTCAGCCTTATCATCTTCATCTTACTTTCTCCTCCTGTGTTGATTAAAATAAAAGGAATAGGAAGGAGAGGCAGGAAGAACGAAGCAAGGAAGAGGAGGAGGAGGAAGAAGAAGAAGAAGAAGAAGAAGAAGAAGAAGAAGATTTAGAAGGGAGATAGAAGGAGTGTAACTTGGTAGAGAGGCGAAGGGAGGACAAAGCAGCGAGGAGAAGGAGGAGGAGGAGGAGGAGGAGGAGGAGGAGGAGGGATTGGCGAGAAGGAGAAGGATAAGAATGTAAATGAAGGATAGTCTCTCTCTCTCTCTCTCTCTCTCTCTCTCTCTCTCTCTCTCTCTCTCTCTCTCTCTCTCGCTCTCATCATTTTTATCCGTATTTTTCTCTTTCTTTATTTATTTATTTCCCTTGTACGAGTTTTCTTTTCTGTGCGCTTTCTTTGTTTTTTTCCTTCTTTGTTTGATCTTTATTTTTATCTTCTTACTCTCCCAGCTTTTTTTTTTCTTTTCGTTGTCTAGTTCTTAATTTTTTTCTTTTTAACGTTCCCGTGTTTTAATTTTCTTTTTTCACTTCTCTTTTCTTTCCCTTCTTTTCTTCTTTCTTTCTGAGCGTTCGAGTTTTCATTATCTTCTTTTCACTTCATTTTTCTTTCCTTCATCTCAACGTCCATAGCTTTTCACTTTCCATGTTATTTTATCTTTCTTTCCTTCCTCCCTTCCTTCTTTCTGTGTGTGTGTTTGTTTCTTTTTTTCTGAGCATTCGTGTTTTCATTTTCTCTTTTCATTTTTCTTTCCTTCATCTCAACGTTCATAGCTTTTCACTTTCCATGTTAATTTCCCTTTCTTTCCTTCCTCCTTTCTCTCTTTCTCTATTTCTTTCTCAGCATCCATTATTTCTATTAGTCTTCCCTTTTCTCCTTCCTTCATTCTTCCTTCTTTTTCTCTTCCTTTGGTTGGTCTTTCCTTCTTTCTTCCTTCCACTTAACTCACTACTTCTGGAAAACTCAACCACATCACATCCATTCCCCGCCTTTCCATGAACACACATTTCAATAACCAATTCTCAAAGGCATCCATTATTTCTGTTGATTTCCTTCGCTTGGTTCATCTTCCTACTTTCTTCTTCCCTTGGTTTGCCTTCTCTTCCTCTCCCCGTTAACTCACATCTGAAAAACCCAACCCCGTCACATCCATTCCCCGCCTTTCCAGGAACACGTAAAAATAACCAATTCTCAAAGGTGTCCCTCCTGGTAGTTGAACCCCTTCCCCGCATGACGCCCAACCCCCTGTTCTGATTCCTCTCTTCTCTCACCGATATATATAACCAATTCCCTGAAGGTGTTTGTCTTAGTATCTGAACCCTTTATATGGCATCCAAGTCTGTTCTTATTCATGTCTCTCCTCTTCCTGTCTTCTCGTGTCTGCTCCTCCCCTCGTCTTTTCTTCTTGTCTTCTGTTCCTCTTCTCTTTTTTCTCTTCACCTCGTCTCTCTTGTTCCTTCTCTCTTCTCTTCCCTTCTTCCTGTCTCCTCCATTCTTCTTTCTTCTCTTCTCCTCTTCTCTCTTCCCCAAGCATATTCCTTTTCTTCCTCTCGCTACTCTTCTTCCTTCTTCTCCCTTCTCTCTTCCTCCCTCCGTTTGATACCAAGAAAGAAAGTTAGGAAAAGGAAGGTGATGAATGTTAAAGAGTAATAGTAAGAAAAGGAAGAAGGGGAACAGGTGAGGAAATACTGTAGAGAGAGAGAATGTTTACCTGTGTCTTGTGCTCCAGGTGAGGACAGGTGGAACTTGATAACTCCTCCTCCTCCTCCTCCTCCTCCTCCTCCTCCTCCTTTATATTGTCCAACCGTTCTTTGTTCCCTGCTCTCCTTAGGCACTCTCCTCCTCCTCCTCCTCCTCCTCCTCCTCCTGCTGGCATGCTTCGGTTGAATGCTAATTGAGGTTTAAAGAATGAACGTGTCTCGTGTGTGTGTGTGTGTGTGTGTGTGTGTGTGTGTGTGTGTGGGCGTAGGATGGAAGGGCTGCTGACCGCGTTACTCTCCCAGCCTCTCCCTTCTCCCTAGTCTCTCCCTGTTTCTTCCTCCCTTCTCTTCTCTCTCCTCTTCTACATCTTCCTCCATCTCCCTGTTTCGTTCTTCTTCTCTTCCTTCTACCGTTTTATTCTCCCTTGTCTTCTTCCTTCTTTCTATCATCTCCCTTCTTCCTCCCTCCTCCTCTCGTCTCTTCCTCTCCTCTCCCTGCTATACTTTCATCCTCCAACTTGCTTTGTCTGTCTCTCTGCGCTCTATTCTTCCTTTAAGCTCCACTCCTCTCTTCCCCTCTTCTTCCTCTTCCCTCTTCTCCTCCTCTTCCCCTCTTCCTTCTTCATTTTTATCCACCTTGCTTCATCTGTCTCCACTCCATTCTTCCACAAAGCACCACTCCTCTCCCTTCTGCTTCTTCTTTGTCTCCCCTCCTCTCCCCTCTCCTCTCCCCATCCTTTTCCCCTCCTCTCCTCCCTTCTACATTTTCTTCACCTTGCTTTGTCCTGCCTCTGTCTACGCTCCATTCTTCCTCCTCCTCGTCCTCTTCTTCCTCCTCCTCTCCCCGTTCTTCGGAGGGAGTGTCAGTAGCCTCGAGGGTAGACAACTTACAGGGAACGCCACAATGAAGGCCTTACACATGATCGAGCTGGGTTTTAGTGTATTACTTTGTGTGTGTGTGTGTGTGTGTGTGTGTGTGTGTGTGTGTGTGTGTGTGTGTTCTCCTTTAGCTCTTTGTGACGTGTGATAGCAGGATTAGTTTTTTTTTTTTTTTGTTTTTCGTCTGACTTATGTTCTTTTTTCCTCCTTATTTTATAGTTTTCATCATCTAAGTGTGTTTCTTTGTTTTGTCCTATAGCTCCTTGTGATAGCAGGATTAGTTTTTTTTTTTTTTTTTGGTCTGTCTTATGTCTGTCTTTTTTTTTTTTTTGGTTGTCTTATTTAGTTATTCTTTTCCTTCTATTTGCTTTTTTTCCTCTTTTTTTTTCTCCCATTATCTTATTCGTTTTCCCTTTTATGCTGTCTTGTTTTGTTTGGTTTGTTTATTTATCATTTTTCTTTATTTTTCTTTTCCTATTTTCTTTTTTATCCTCTTCTTTCTCTCCCATTAGCTTTTTTTTCTCGTCTTTATCTCTTAGCTTTGTCAATTAGTTCACTTTTAATCTTTTTTTATTTACATTAGCATCTTTTTCATTTTTTTCACGTTTTCTCCTTACATGCAATTCAATTTTTTTCGTTTTCTTCTTTTAGGCAACTCAATTCCCGTTTTCTTTCGTGTATTTAATTATTTTTCCGTTTTCTCCTTTTAGGCAACTCAATTCTCGTTTTCTTTCGATCATGCAATTCTTTGTTCCCATTTTCTTCTTTTAGGCAACTCAGTCCGACTTTTTTTTTTTTCGTATATATGACATTCAATTTCCGTTTTCTTTTATTAGGCAACCCAATTCTCGTTTTCTTTCCTACACGCAATTCTTTTTTCCATTTTCTTCTATTAGCGAACTCAATTCTCCTTTTTTTTTCGTATATATGACATTCAATTTCCGTTTTCTTTTATTAGGCAACCCAATTCTCGTTTTCTTTCCTACACGCAATTCTTTTTTCCCATTTTCTCTTCTATTAGGCAACTCAATTCCCGTTTTCTCTCCTACACGCAATTCTTTTTTCCCATTTTCTTCTTTTATTCAACCCAATTCTCGTTTTCTTTCGTATATATGCCATTCAGTTTACGTTTTCCTCGGGTTCCTTTTCTTGGGCGTCCAGTCAGCCAGTAGTCAGTCCAGCGTCACTTAGATCTCGTGTTCGAATCCGGTCCAGGGCGCGGCACCTTAGGCCAGTCCAGGTGAGTCAGGTAATCCAGGTGTAACATTCATTCACCTGACTAGACGCGCTTGGCTCCCGCACTTCGTTTTCTTTGTTGTTCTGTTTTTTTATCCTTTTTTTCTTTTCTTTTGTTTTTTTTGCGATCTTGTGAAAATGAACTGTTTTTTTTTTTAGTTTGGTTTGTTTATTTATTTTTATTTTCATTTTTTTTTTTATTCACTTTTTTATTTGTCGTTTGTCTTCGTTTTGATTTCCGTTCACCTCCCTTCGTTTTCTTTGTTGTTCTGTTTTTTTTATCCTTTTTTTTCTTTTCTTTTGTTTTTTTTGCGATCTTGTGAAAATGAGCTGTTTTTTTTTTTAGTTTGGTTTGTTTATTTATTTTTATTTTCATTTTTTTTTATTCACTTTTTTATTTGTCGTTTGTCTTCGTTTTGATTTCCGTTCACCTCCCTTCGTTTTCTTTCTCGTTCATTTTCACTTTTTTTCTTATTTAAATGAAGTTTGAGAATACCCTTGTTTCCATTTCCCTTTGTTTTCCTTTTCCGTTCCTCTTCGTATTAAATTTCTTCGGGTTGCATAACGTGTCTGTCCTCCTCCTCTTCCTCCTCCTCATCATCATCATTATCTCATCTCTTTTTCATCCTATTATTTTTAGTTTTCATCACAAAGTTCTAATTCCCTAAGTGCTGAATCACCACCACCATCATCACCACCATCATCACCACCATCATCACCACCATCATCACCACCCTATCTGTGTATTACTGTCATCATTTTACCCCGAGTTTTCATCATCTAGGTTCTGTTTCCCTAAGAACTGGATCACCACCATCATCATCACCATCATCACCACGCTCTATTACTGTCATCATTTTACCCAGAGTTTTCATTATCTAAGTTCTTGACTCACCACCACCGTCACCACCATCATCACCACGCTCTATTACTGTCATCATTTTACCCAGTTTTCCTTATCTAAGTTCTTGACTCACCATCACCGTCACCACCATCATCACCACCCTATGTATTACTGTCATCATTTTACCCCGAGTTTTCATCATCTAATCCCCTCTTTTTCATTCTATTATTCTTAGTTTTCATCATCTAAGTTCCAATTTCCTAAGTGTCGAATCACCACCACTACCATCATCACCATCATCACCACCCTGTCATCATTTTACCCCGAGTTTTCATCATCTAATCCCCTCTTTTTCATTCTATTATTCTTAGTTTTCATCATCTAAGTTCCAATTTCCTAAGTGTCGAATCACCACCACCACCATCATCACCATCATCACCACCCTGTCATCATTTTACCCGAGTTTTCATCATCTTCCAAGTCCCGTTTTCCTAGTACCCTCATCACGTGGTTCCGTTTTCTAGTCCCTTTCATCATCACCATCTTTAGGAACATTCCCGGCTCTGTAGTCACCGGAAGAACCCGATAGCAGAAGCGGGTGCAATAGCAGAAGTAGTACGTGGAGGAGGAGGAGGAGAAGCAGGTCGTTCGTTGCCTGTCTGTGATTCATTCTTATGGGAAGTTCCTGTCTACGTGTCTGTCTCTTTGTGATCCTATACCTCCATTTTTTTTTTACTTTCCTTTTTCTTCCTATGTATTCTCTTTAATGTTCTTCTTCTTGTTCTGCTTGTTCTTGTTTTCTTCCTCTTTGTCTTCTCAGTTTTCTCGGTCTTCCATCTTTTGCGAATTCTCAATCTTCTTTTTCTTCTCCGTATTTTTTTATTTTTTATTTATTTATTTATTTTTCTCCAAGGCCCGAACTGGTTTTCATTCTCGTGTGTGTGTGTGTGTGTGTGTGTGTGTGTGTGTGTGTGTGTGTGTGTGTGTGTGTGTGTGTGTGTGCGCCTTAAAAAAACAAAAATAGAAGTCACCCAAATGATCCTGCTGCCTCTTCTTGGTCCCGCCCTCACCTGCTGGAAATACCTGTGTGTGTGTGTGTGTGTGTGTGTGTGTGTGTGTGTGTGTGTGTGTGTGCGTGCCTGATCAGGGATGTTACCATGACGCCCCCACTCTCTCTCTCTCTCTCTCTCTCTCTCGCTCTCTCTCTCTCTCTCTCTCTCTCTCACTCTCTCTAACCGTCTCTTCAAAGCGGAATAACAAGACGATAAAGGTTACGAAGAGAGAGAGAGAGAGAGAGAATGTGTGTGGGCGGAGGCCGTTAAAACATCTTGTGTGTGTGTCTGTGTGTGTGTATGTGTGTGTGTGTGTGTGTGTCCAGCTTGTTATTCACCCCACACACTCCTTCCTTCCTTCCTTCCCTCCATCCTTCCCTCCTTCCTTCCTTCTCTCCCTCTTTTTACTTAATACTTTTCTTCTTCAACTTAATATTATATGACCTAACTTTCCTTACCTCTTCCTTCCTTTCTTTCTTTCTTTCTTTCTTTCTTTCTTCCTTCCTTCCTTCCGTCCTTCCTTCCTTTTATCCCTCTCCTTTTCTCCTTAATACTTTTCTTCTTCAACTTAATATTATATGACCTAACTTTCCTTACCTCTTCCTTCCTTTCTTTCTTTCTTTCTTTCTTTCTTTCTTTCTTCCTTCCTTCCTTCCGTCCTTCCTTCCTTTTATCCCTCTCCTTTTCTCCTTAATACTTTTCTTCTTCAACTTAATATCATATGACCTAACTTTCCTTCCTTCTTTCCTTCCTTCCTTCCTTCCTTCCTTTTTATCTTTCCTTTCTTGTCATTCGCTTCATCTTCATCATCTTTTTTTCCTTCTTCCTCATTTGTCTCCTATCATTCTCACTCACTCCTACTCACTCATCATCAATCTCCTTCCTCTTCTCTTCCTCCTCTTCCTCTTTAGCCGTCCTTTGCTTTTTGTCAATTAGTTTCTTCTTTTTATTTCTCTATTTTTTTCTATTTATTCGTTTTCTCTTATTCTGTGTTCATCCTTGCTCTTACATCCTCCCCCTCCTCCTCCTCCTCCCCCTCCTCCTCCTCCTCCTCCTCCTCTGTCTATTTGCTCTTCCTTCTTTTATCTTTGTTTTTTCTCTTATTTTTTCTCTTCTCATCTTTCTCGCTTTTATATTTTTCCACCTTCCTTTGTCCTTTTTATTTTGTTCTCCTCCTCCTCCTCCTCCTCCTCCACTAAATCAGCCTTGGCAGGAAGTTCTCTCCTCCTCTCTCTCTCTCTCTCTCTCTCTCTCTCTCTCTCTCTCTCTCATTTGCTTGCTTGGCCGCAGGTGAAGGTGTGAACGAGGCTACCTGGGCACGAGGAGGAGGAGGAGGAGGAGTAGGAGGAGGAGGAGGAGGAGGAGGAGGAGGAGGGTGGAATAACATTTGTATGAAGGACGAATGCTGAGAGAGTGAAAGAGAAGGAAGGAAAGAAAGAAAGAAAGAAGGAGCAGAAAGGGAAGGATCGTAGCTGAAACAAAGGATTGCGAGAGGGGAGAGGAAGGGAGGGGAAAAAGAGGGGAGGAAGGGAGGGGAAAGAGAGGGGAGAGGAAGGGAGGGGAAAGAGAGGGGAGAGGAAAGGGGAATAACGACCTTAATCTCTTTCCCTTCCTTTACTCCTTTTGTTATCTGCTTCTTCTTTTCACTTATTTTATACCTTATTTTTTTTATCTACCTATTCCCCCATTTTCTCATTTTATTTTATTTCCCATCTCTCTCCCTACCATTACTGCTTTCCTCATTCCTTCCCTTCTTCCTTCTCTCTTTCTCCTCCCTCCTGAGTTGAGAGAAAGGAATAGGAGAGGTGAGGTAAAGAGGAGGAAATGGAAAGAGGAAAAGAGGAAAAGAGGAAAAGAGGAGAGAGAGAGAGAACGAGTATGAATGTATAACAAATAGAGAGGAGAGTCGGATTATAGAGAGAGAGAGAGAGAGAGAGAGAGAGAGAGAGATTAAAATGGCCTTAGTGAATCGTTTTTGGTGATGAAAATGTATGGTGGTGGTGGTGATGGGGGTGGTGGTGGTGATGGTGGTGGTGGTGGTGATGGTGGTGGTGGTGGTGGTGGTGGTTTAATGGAGTCTGTTATAGGGCCATGAAGGGGGGGAGGGGGGGGAGCCTGACTGATGCTTCTCTCTCTCTCTCTCTCTCTCTCTCTCTCTCTCTCTCTCTCTCTCTCTCTCTCTCTCTCTCTCTCTCGTCTACACCCCTTTTTTCCTCGTTTTTGTCTCTTCCTTTTCAATTTATTTTTCATTTTTACATTTGTTTTCCTTTCTCTCCCTTTCACTTTCTTTTTCTTCTGCTTTATTTAATCTCCCTTTCATTCCCTCTTTTGTTCTCCTCCTCCTCCTCCTCCTCCTCCTCTTCCTCCTCCTCCTCCTCCACCGTAAGTGCGTGGGGGGCGAGGGCAGGTCCTTCCGGGGTCATTTTGGGAGAGAGAGAGAGAGAGAGAGAGAGAGAGAGAGAGAGAGAGAGAGAGAGACGCTACACCTGTTGACCTTGACCTCTGATTTGCAGTCCCCCTCCGCCGTCTTACCCTCCCCCCCCTCTGCTGCCCTACTGACCTTGCTATCTTATCTCCCCTGCTTATTCTGGTTACATCCCCTGCTGACACCTTACCCCTGCTAGCTACCCCCCTTCTCCCCTTCCTCCACCCCTTTCTTTCAGTTTTATTCATTTTCACTTTTATCTTTTATTTACCTTCATCTATTTCCCTTTCGTTTACTCTTTCTTTTATCTGCCTCTTCGCTTCCCTTTTTTTCTTCCTTTCTCTTCTGTCATTTTTCTTTTCTTTTCCCTCTTTCTCATTTTCCTTTTTCCATCTCTCCCTTTCGTTTACTCCTTTTGTTATCTGCTTCTTCCTTTTTCTTCTCTATCTTTTATGTTATTTTCCTTTTCTTTTCCCTCTCTCCCATTTTCCTTTTTCCATCTCTTTCCCTTTCTGCATTTCTCTTGTTTTCTGCTTTTTCCTTTCTCTTTCTTCTCCTATGTTCCCTTTTTCTCTCTTTCCCATCTATTTTAATTCGTTACTTTTATCCTTCTATTTATCTTCCTTTTCTCTCCTTTCTCTTACTCTCTTCCCTTTCTTCTCTCCATCCCTCCTTCCATCCTCCATTTCTCTTCCTTTCCTTTCCTTCCCTCCGCCTCTCCCTTCCTTAACTCTTTCTTCCCCTCCTCCATCCCTCTTCTCCCCTCCTTCCCCCCTTCCTTGCCTGCCCCCCCCCCCCCCCTCCAGTATGATCTTTGACCCCTTCCTGACCCCCTGTCGCTTCCTCGCCCCCCTGCCAGCTCGCCCGCTACCTGTATTTACCTTCACTAATTAGTCTGACTCACCTGCTGCCCTGCCTCCCTTGCACCCTTGCCCTCGTTCCGCTCCCCTGCTTCTGCTCCTTACCCCTTCCTGCTACCCTTTCTTATCTGTCTGTCGTCTTTCTATCATCTTCGTTTACTGTTTTTTTTTTTGTTTTTTTTTTGTCAACCATCCTTATCAGTATGTTAGGTCTTTTTATCTTTCTATTCTTCTTCCTCTTATCTTCTCTCTTCTGCTTATCCCTCTCTGCTACCCTTTCTTATCTGCCTGTCTACTTTCTATCATCTTCTTTGTTTATTTGTCTACCCTCTACTTACTATCTACCTTTTTTATTTAGCTATCTGTATCTGTATCCTGTTATCTCTCTACCTTCTACTTCTACCTCTACTACTATATTGCTTTCTATTTCACTCAACTTTCTTCCTCTTTGTTCTTCTACTACTTTCCTTTATCTATCTTCCTATCTACCGTCTACCGATTCTTATGTTCTCCTTCCTATCATCTTTCATCTTATATTGCTTCCTTTAATTGATATCCTTTTCTTCTACCTTCTCCCCCATCTTCCTTCTTCCTGCTAATCATTATTCTTCCTTCTATAATCTTTTCACTTTTCTCTATGTTCCCATATTCGTTCCTCCTCCCCAACTTTCCTCTCTTTCAATCTAACAACTATCTCCTTTTCATTCCCTTATCTTCTCTCCTTCTTCCTTACCTCAACCGTCCTTTCTGCTGTCTCTAACCTCTTCTCTTCTAACCCCTTCTCCATTTCTCCTTCCTACTTAATTTTTCTCTCTCCCATCTCCTTTCCCAATTACCCTATTCCCCATTTCTCCCCTCTTCTGCTTCCTATTCCCCATACTACCTTCATCTCTCCTTCCCCCTCCTCCTCCCCCTCCATTACCCTATCATATGCAGGGTCACGTTTGGTATAGAGAGGCAGGCCACTCAGCACTCTCGCTAACCCTTAAGGGGGGCTTACACACCTGTAGGGCTAATGGCTTCTAGGTATATTCAAGGTGTTGGCTTTGCACCTGTGTATAGAGTGGTTACCTGTGTGTGTGTGGGGAGGGGTTATGTGTGTGGTGGGGGAAGGAAGGGGGGATTGTGTGTGTGTGTGTGTGTGTGTTGGTGAATATTCAATGGGAGGTTGTTTTGATACTCTCTCTCTCTCTCTCTCTCTCTCTCTCTCTCTCTCTCTCTCTCTCTCTCTCTCTCTCTCTCTCTCTCTCTCTCTCTCTTCCTCCTCCTCTTCCTCTTTCTCTGCCCTTTTCGTCTTCTTCCTCACTACTTCCTGTCCTCTTCCTTCCACTGTTCCTGATGCATCCAGGAAGAGGAGGAGGAGGAGGGGGTCTTAATGGCCTCGCAGCGACCGTGTGTGGGCGAAGGAAATTGTGTTGAACGCTTCGCTGCATCTCGCCTTGGCCTCCTCCTCCTCCTCCTCCTCCTCCTTATCCCTCTCCCTCTCTATCCTTCACCCCGGACAGGATATAGAATAGGACAACCCAGGGACGCGAAGGATAGGGAAGGGAAGGAGATAATTGGAAAGGGAAAGGAAGAGAAGACGAAATGGAAGAAGTTAAGGATAGGAAAGGAAAGGATAGGGAAGAGAAGAAGAGGGAAGGAAAAGGAAGTCTAGGATTGGGTAGGAGAGGAAAAGTTAGGATAAAAAAGAAAGGAAAAGGTTGAGAAAGGAAATTATAGGGTAGGAAACGAAAGGAAAGGAAGGAAAGGAAAGGCAATTGAAAGGTACGAAAGGGAAGGAAAGGATAAGGAAAAGAGAAGTTGGATGATTGACAGGGTAGAGAAAGGGAAGAAAGAGTAGATAGAAAGTTACGAAAGTGGTACAAAAGGAAGATGGGAAGAGGAGGAAGGAGGAAGGAAAGGGGCGTGAAGGGAAGGGGAGAATGAATGAAGGGTTGCAAGGAGTAGAAGGGCGGGGAAGGGGAAGGGGAGAAAGAATAGGAAGATTATGAAGGAGGAGGAGGAGGAAGAGGAGGGAAGACTGAAGGGCGAGTATGGGATGGAGGAGGAAGTATAGGAAGGAAGGAATAATGGGAAGGAGGAAATGGAATATGGATGGACTGTGTGTGTGTGTGTGTGTGTGTGTGTGTGTGTGTGTGTGTGTGTGTGTTATTGATATGGTCGGGAAATTGAAGTGTGTTAAGTGGATTGGTAAAGATTGAAAGAAGTGGAAGATGACAAAAAAAAACGAGAAAGGAAATAATGAAAGGGAAACAAAGGAGACGAAAAACAAGAAAAAAAGGAAGTAAGGAAAGGAAGCTAAAGAAGGAGAAGAATGGAAGAAGAGAAAGAGATGAAGAAGGAAAAGAAGGAAGAAAAAAATATGAAAAAAAAGATGGAAACTAAAAAAAAAATAAGGAAAAAGAAAACAAATAATAAGTAGAAGATAGAAGGAAAGGACGATTAAGGAATGAAGGGGAGAGAGAGAGAGAGAGAGAGAGAGAGAGAGAGAGAGAGAGAGAGAGAGAGAGAGAGAGAGAGAGAGAGAGAGAGAGACAAAGGGAAGGAAATAATTAAGGAAGGAAGAAAGGAAGGGAAGGGAAAGGAGATGAAAGGAAAACAAAGGGAAGGAAGGAAGGAAGGAAGGAAGGGAAGGAGGAAGAGAAAGGATAGGAAATAAGGAAGAAAGGTAAGGAGAGGAAAGAAAAACAAAGGGGAGGAAATAATTAAGGAAGGAAGGAAGGGAGGGAGGGAGGGAGAGAGGAAGGAAAGAAAGAAAGGAGAGGAAAGGAAAACAAAGGGAAGGAAATGATTAAGGAAGGAAGGGAAGGAAAGAGAGGAGGAAGAGAAAGGAAAGGAAGGAAGGAAAGGCAAACAAAGGGGAGGAAATAATTAAGGAAGGAAGGGAGATGGAAGGGAAAGGAAGGAAGGAAGGGAAGGAGAGAGAGAGAAAGGAAGGGTAAGGAAAGGAAAGGAAAGGAATACAAAGAGAAGCCAGTAATTAATGAAGGAAAGAAGGAAGAGGAAGGAAGGAAGGAAGGAAGGACAGCACTGCATACATCAAACTTTATTAATGCCAAGACACGCCTCTCCCTCACTCTCACTTGCATCTCTCTCTCTCTCTCTCTCTCTCTCTCTCTCTCTCTCTCTCTCTCTCTCTCTCTCTCTTCATTTTTATCATTTTATGCTTCATTTTCCTTTCTTTTTATTCTCATTTTTATTTTTATTTCCATTGTCTCTCTATTCATTTCGTCCCCTCTTCTTCCCCCTCCTCTTCCCCTTCTTCCCCTTCCTCCTCCTCCCCGTCTTCCCCTCTTCCCCTTCCCCTCTGCCGCCCACGAACCGGAATAACCCTGAAGAAGGACACACACACACACACACACACACACACACACACTGGCTAAAAATGAAAAAAAAAAGAAAAAGAAAAAAAAAGAAAGGAAGGAATTGCAGTTTGAGAGCAATAGAAGATGGAAATTGACGGCGATTGTGGTATAGACGAATGGAGGAGGGAAGGAAGGAAAGGAGGGAGGGAGGGAAGAGAGAATAGGTGGGAGGGAAGTGGCTGTAGTTTGTGGCTTTGAGAGATGGAGGGAGGAAGAGGAGGACCACCACTTTGGGTTATTGAGGCATTGAATAGGGAGGAAGAGGAAGAGGAGGAGGAGGAGGAGGAGGAGGAGGGAGAGAGGAAAGTTACGAGAGTTAAAAGGCATTGACAGAGAGGGGGACACACACACACACACACACACACACACACACACACACACACACACACACACACACACACACAAACAAACAAACATTACCCAAGATTAGAGGCTGTTAGGCAAGCATAGTCATACCTGCAGTCACCTTGTAATGTCACCTGTTCACTCATCTTTAATTACACGCCACACAGGTGAGCTCGGGGTACCTGAGGGGCGGCTCATCCAGGTGACAGAAAAGGAGTGTGTGTTAAGAAAGGTGCCGACGAGCCTACCTGCATGCCGATGAGAGAGAGAGAGAGAGAGAAAGTGGTAGAGACAATATAAGTTTGAGTTAGGTTATAAGATAGAAAATTGAGAGAGAGAGAGAGAGAGAGAGAGAGAGAGAGAGAGAGAGAGAGAGAGAGAGAGAGAGAGAGAGAGAGGGGGGGAGGAGTATATGTTAAAAGAAAGTATTAGAATCAAGAAGGAAAAGAAAAAAAAACTTATTAAAAGAAGAAAAAAGAGGAACAGAATATTAAGAAGAAAGAGAAGAAAGAAGAAAAAAAGACGTAGAAAGAAAAATAACTAAGAAAACGGGAATGATAAAATAAAAAAAGAGAAAGAAAACAAAGAAAATGAAGAATAAAAGAAGAAGAAAAAAAGGGAGATAGAGAGAATGATGACGATGATGGAAGAAGAAAAAAAAGCAAAAGTAAAATAAAATGAAAATGAAAATAGTGGATGAAAAAGAGTAAACAAGCAAAGTGAAGCAAGCGTAAGAAGAGAGAGACACAGAGGGAGGGAAGGGAAGGGAAGGGAGAGAGGAAGGGAGGGTAGGGAGAGAAGGGGAAGGGAGGAAGGGAGAGAGAGAGGGAAGGGAAGGGAGAGAGAGAGGGAGGAAGGGAAGGGAAGGGAAGGGGAGAGAGGGATGAAGGGAAGGGAGAGAGAGAGAGAGGGAGGGAGTGTTTCCATAAGGGAGGGAATGGGTGAGTGTCGGCGCCTCCCGGACTGGCTGGAAGGACTGGAATGACTCACCACGGAGGAATGAGTCGGCGAGGTCACGTGGACAGCACACGACTCACTCACAATGCGTTTTCACTCACTCACTCAATGCACTCACACACCCCTTACTCACTCACTCAATGCATTCTCACTCACCTCTGACTCACACTGCATTCACTCACTCAACTCTTACAATGCATTTACTCACTCATCTCATACTCACTCACAATGCGTTCTTACTCACAAACTTCTTACTCACTCTCTCACTTAGTCATTCACCCTGCCATCTCACTATTACTTACTCACTCACACTGTATATTCACTCACTCACTCACTCACTCACCTCTTACTCACTTCTTTACTTATTCACTTACTGCAGTCTCACTTAGTCGTTCAAACTGCAATCTCACTCACTCACCTTTTTTTCCCTTAGTTAGTTTTGGTCTCGGCTACTTTGACTCACACACTCACTCACTCACTCATTTATTCACCCACACTGCATTCTCATTCACTCACTCACTCACTTTTTCCAGCACAGCTTGTTTGGTATGTTGACTCACTCACGCACACACTCACATTTCCGTCTCACTCACGCCTTACTCACTCGCGGTCAGATTGGTTTCGTTTGCTGTTCTTACTCACTGACTCATGCATATCTCAGCCATATTAGATTTGCTTGTAGTTTTCACTCACTCACTCACTCATACTCATTTCCCTTATTTCTTCTCCCTGTCTCGCCTTTTTGTTTGTTTTTTTTATTTATTTATTTTTTATTTTTTTATTTTTACAGCAAAGGAGACAGCTCAAGGACACACAAAAAAGAAACTATAATGGAAAAAAAAATCGCTACTCTCTCTTTCTTTCATTTGTCACCCTTCAATTCATTCAGTTACCCCTTACCCCTTATTCCTGTCTCCGTCCTCCCCTCCCTTTCCTCCTATCTCCCTTATTCATCTCTACCCCCTTCACCTTTATCCTTCATTCCTTCCCTTTCCTTCTGTTATCCTATACTTCGTTCATTGCTCTCCCTTCCCTTCCTCCACGTTCCTTCTATCCCTATTCCCTCTTTCGCTCCTCCACCTTATCCTCGTCTATTCTTTCCCCTTCCCTTCCTTCCTCATTCCCTCCCATCCTTTCCTTCTTTTCTCCTCCCCCCCCCCCTCCCCCCTTAGCACACAAACCCACGCCTCTGAGTCTTAGTTTGTTCTTGAGACCGGGAGAAAACACTTATTTGGTCCTCTGTATGTGTGTGTGTGTGTGTGTGTGTGTGTGTGTGTGTGTGTGTGTGTGTGTCTGGGTGGATGACCTCTCTAAGTGTTACAAGTTTTGATGGAGTGGACTTTTTCCTAATTAACAAACAGCGACCTTGGCTTTGTGTGCGTGTGTGTGTGTGTGTGTGTGTGTGTGTGTGTGTGTGTGTGTGTGTGTGTGTGTGTGTGTTGATTTTATCTTTGGCATTTCGTAAACATTTATGGATATTGATTGTATCTGATGTCCTTCCGGTAATATATTCTTGCTTGTGTGTGTATGTAAGTATGTCTGTCTGTGTCTGTCTGTCAAGCTTGAATACACACAGACATGCACATACTATTGAGTTAGTGTGTGTGTGTGTGTGTGTGTGTGTGTGTGTTTATCAGAGAGAGAGAGAGAGAGAGAGAGAGAGAGAGAGAGAGAGAGAGAATCGTGATGCTGCAGTGTCTTCCGGGTGACGATGACAGCAACTGGAGGAGGAGGAGGAGGAAGAGCAGAAGAAGAAGAAGAAGAAGAAGAAGAAGAAGAACTGGAAGGAAAAAAGGTCGTTAAAATAAATACATCAAAAGACGAAAAATATAAGAAAAAGAAGAACGAAAAGGAATTAAGGAAGAGGAACAAAGAAGAAGAAGAGGAGGAGGAGGAGGAGGAAGAAGGGAAAGAGAAAACAAAAACAAAAATAAATCAAGACAAATAATAAAGGAAAAGAAGAACGAAAAGGTATGAAGGAAGAAGTACAAAGAAGAGGAGGAGGAGGAGGAGGAAGAGGTTGAGGTCGTGTCGTGTCTTATCAAGCGTTTTGCATTTTGTGATGAAGCGGAAAATGAAGACAAAAGAGGAAGACGGTGACGCGGAGGAAGAAAGGAAGACAAGAGGAAAAAAAAAAGCACCCGTTGTCCTCGATGGCTGCAGGAGGAGGAGGAGGAAGAGTAGGAGGAGGAGATAATGAGGAGGTATTGAGATGAGGGTTTTGTCGCCAGTCTGACCCGATTTGACGAGAGAGAGAGAGAGAGAGAGAGAGAGAGAGAGAGAGAGAGAGAGAGAGAGAGAGAGAGAGAGAGAAAATCAGTCAGTCAATCAGCCAGTCAGTCACAACACATGTCAGCCTCTTAGTCAGTCAGTCAGTCAGCCAGTCAGTCAGTCAGTCAGTCAGTCAGTCAGAACACATCAACCTCTTATTCAGCACACGTGTCAGCCAGTCAGTCAGCACTCAGCAAGTACGTCACATAACACCCTCTCGAATAGTGCTGAGCAGGTGACTAATATTGCTGACTACACCAAAGAAGAAGGGAGGGGAGGGAGGGAGAAAGGGAGAGAGAGGAGGAGGAGGAGGAGGGCGTGGTGTTATCCTTGCCATCTCTCTCTCCCTCTCTAACACGTGTAAGGGAGAGTACGTGGAGGGAAGGAGGGAGAAAGGGAGAGAAGAAACAGGTGATGGTGAAGGTTGAAGGAGAGGAGGGAGGGAGGGAGAAAGGGAGAGAAGAAGCAGATGAAGGTGAGGGAGGGAAAGGGAAGAAGGGAGATGATTTATAAGGTGAAGGAGAGGGAAAAAAGAGGAAAAAGAATAAGGGAATGAAGGAAGAAGGAAAAGGAGGAACTGATAAAGAAAGAAGGGAGAGAAAAAGGAGGAAAAGGGAGATAGAAGGAAAATGAGGGTGGAAAGGGAGGAAGGAAGGGAGAGGATAAGAATTGAAAGTAGAAAGATGGGAAAGGAGAATAGGAGGAGAATCAGAGAGAGAGAGAGAGAGAGAGAGAGAAAGCAGGAAGAAGCGACCGCGCATAACTCACCTGTCACGCTTGACCCAGACCGAGGAGGAGGAGAAGGAAGAGAAGGAGGAGGAGGAGGAAAAAAAAGAATAGTACGATGAAAAGAAAGGAAATGATGATAAAGGTTGCAAACACTCTCTCTCTCTCTCTCTCTCTCTCTCTCTCTCGTGGTCACCTGTGGTTTGTGGGCGCGCTGAGCAACTCTTCCTCCACGTGACAGAGGAGGAGGAGGGGGAGGAGGAGGAGGAGGAGGAGGAGGAGGAGGAGGAGGAGGAGAAGACGACTAGATAATATTATGATGGAGGAGGAGGAGGAGGAGGAGGAGGAAGGGGCGAATCACAGGGCATCCCACGTGACCCCTTCCCCTCCTCTCTCTTCCCCATCCTCCTCCTCTTCCCTTCTTCCCCTTCCCCTCCCATTCCTCTTCCTCTTCCTCTTCCCTCCTCTTTTCCTCCCCTTCCCATTTCTTCTTCCCTTTCCTCTTCCTTCCTCCTACCCTACCCTTCTTCCTCATCATCCTCTCCCTTTCTCTCCCATTTCTCCCCTGACTCTTCCCTTCTCTTCCCTTCCCTTCCTTTCCCTTCCCTTCCTTTCCTTCCCTTCCTTTCCTTCCCTTCCTTCCTCTCCCTTCTCTTCCCCTTCCTCCTCCCATTCCCTTCTCTTACTCTTCCCCTTCCTTCCTCCGTTCTCCTCTCTCCTTCCCTTCTATGACTCTGACCCTCTTCTCTTTCCCTTCCCCTTCCTCACGTTCCCTTATGTGTAACTTGCACCTCTTCCCCTTCCTCCCCACCCCTTCCTACCCTTCCCTTCCCCCGTTAAAGAGTTGAGTGAACGTTTGTTTTTGTTTGTTTTATAATCTTGTCTCTCGCTGTCGTCGGCTGTCAGTCAGTGGGTTTGTTTGTTAGATTAGTACTGATTATTCTCATGATTGTCTTGACATGAGTGACCGTCTGTCTGTATGTCTTTATTTATTCTCTCTCTCTCTCTCTCTCTCTCTCTCTCTCTCTCTCATTCTCCTTTTCTATCTGCCTTTTCGTGTGTGTGTGTGTGTGTGTGTGTGTGTGTGTGTGTGTGTGTGTGTGTTTCCTATGTACACAGACAGCCTTGTGGGTACCCGCTGGGAGGTCTGGCGATGTTTGATGGGCGGCCAGTCTACGGGAGGAGGAGGAGGAGGAGGAGGAGGACATATAAGGAGAATTGACCTAGCCTGCCTCTTCCTTTCCTCCCCTTGTGTCCTCCTTCCCCCTCTTCCCTCCCTCTTCCCTCTCCTCTTCGCTTCCCTTACCTTGGGTCGAGGTCTTCTGAAGAGGAGGAAAGGAGGGGAGTGGAAGGGGAAGAGAGAAGAGGAGGGAAATAGGAAGGAATAAGGTAGAGGAATAGAGGAATGTAGAAGGAATAGAATGTAAAATAGAATAGAAGGAATAGAGGAATGTAGGAGGATTAGAGTGTAGAAGGAATAGAATGTAGAATAGAATAGAAGGAATAGAGGAATGTAGAAGGAAGAAAGAAGAGGAATAGAGAGAAGAACGAAGGGCAAAGAAAGGGAAGGAAGGAAGGGAAATGGATGATATAAAAAGGAAGAATGATAAAAGGAGATGAATGGGGAGAGAGAAGAAAGAAAGAGAGGGGGAGAAATGGGAGGGAAAAAGAGGAAGAAAAACACCAAAACCGGAGGGAGAGAAAAAAAGAAAGACAAGGAGGAGGAGGAGAAAAAAGATGAAGAAAAAAGAAACGAATGACTGAGGAGGAAGAAGAGGAATAAGGAGAAATAGAGAGAGAAAGAGGAGGGGAAAAGGTGGAGGAAATAACTGAAGAAAAGTGTGAGAATGGAAGGAGTAAAGAGGAGAAAGATAACAAGAAGGAGAGAGAAGAAGAAAACAAGAAGAGGAGGAGGATGAGGACGAGGTGTAGAAAACTTGTGAAGGAGGAGAGTAAAAATAAATAACCGAGAGAAAAACCACCAGGAAAAAATAATGGAGAAGAGAAATAGAACGAGGAGGAGGAGGAGGAGGAGGAGGAGAAGAAAAAGATGAATAATGAGAAGCAGAAGAAAAAACAAACAAACAAACGAGAGTAAGAAAGAAAAAACACACACACACACACACACACACACACACACACACAGGTCAAGCCACATGCCGAGGTGTGTGTGTGTGTGTGTGTGTGTGTGTTCAGGAAGTCCCAACAACAGGTGTGTGAATCGCCAATTAACCTTGTGTCTGTGACGGTAACCACCTGATCACCTGTAATTACCTGCCCTGCGTGACCTGGAGCCCTGAAATTACCTGTGTTGAAGTGTACCGTGGAGTGCTTCTGGGAAAGGCGAGGGGAGAAGAGGGAAGGGAGGAAGGAAGGAAGGAGGAAGGAAAGGAAGGAAGGGAAGAAGCGGAGAGGAAGGGAATGGAGGAAGACAAGGGATGAAATGAAGAAGAGAGTAAGAAGGAAGACAGGTTTGGAAAAGAAAGGAAGAAGAAGGGAAAGAAAAGAGTGGGAGGTGAATGGAATAAGAGGAGAAAGAGGAAGGGAAGGAAGGGATGGGGAGGAAGGGGAAGAGTCAGAGAAGGGAATGGGAGGAGAAAGGGAGAGGATGATGAGGAAGAAGGTAGGGGAGGAGGAAGAAGAAATGGGAGTGGAAGGAGAAGGAGGCAGAAGAGAGAGGGGAACAGAGGAAGAAAATGAGGGGAAAAAGACAGGGAAGAAAAGGGATGAAATGAAGAAGAGGAGGAAAAGACAGGTTAGGAAAAGAAGGGAAGAGGAAGGAAAGGAGAAGAGGAGGTGAATGGAAGAAGGAAAGTGGGGAAGAAAGGAGAATAGAATAGAGGGAAGAAAGGAAGGGAAGGAAGAATGGAAGGAAAGAAAAGGAGAGGAAGGAAAGGGGAAAAGAAACACAGGTAATTTTCCCATCGTCATGCACCTGTTCCCCCCCTTCCCCTCCCCCCGGGCAGGTGTGTGGGCGCTTTGAGGGCGAGGACACACACACACACACACACACACACACACACACACACACACACACACACACACACACACACGATGCCTCTTATGGTGTTTTGTTTGAAGTGTTCGTGTGTATGTTTGTGTGTGTGTGTGTGTGTGTGTGTGTGTGTGTGTGTGTGTGTGTTTGCTTTACTTTACCTCTCTTCCTGCTTCTCCCTCTCTTCCTTAATCTCCCTTCCTTCTCCCTGTTTTTTCTCCTCCCTCCATTCCCTCTCCCTGTTCCTCTATACCCTCTCCCTACTTGTCTTCCTCCTCCCTACCTCCCTGTTCTTTCCTCCCTTCTCCCTGTCCTTCTCTCTAACCTTCTCTCTCCCTTTCCTCTCCCTTGACTCACCCTCTTTTTCATCCTCTTTCTCATTATTTTGTTTTTATGCCATTTTTTTCTTCCTCCCTTCCTCTCCCTTTCTCCAACGTCCTTTCCGCCTCCTCCTCTTTTCTCCTTCCTCCCTTTTTCTCTTCCTTCTCTCCCTCCTTCGTCCTCGCCCTCTTTCCGTTCGTCCTCTATTCTCCCTCCCACTTCTTCCCTCCTCCCTTCCTCTTTCCTCCCTATCTCTCCTTCCTCTTCCTCCTTCTTTCCCCTCCTCCCTCCCATTTCCTTTCTCCTCCCTTCCTCTTTCCTCCCTATCTCCCTTTCCTCTTCTTTCGTTTCCTTCCTCCCTCCCACTTCTTCCCTCCCTCCTTCCTTACTCCTCCCTTTCTATGTATTCCTATGTATTTCCTCTCTATTTCCCCTTCCTCCTCTTCCTCCTTTCCCTTCCTCCCTCCCACCTCTTCCCCCCTTCCTCACACCTCTTCCCCCCTTCCTCACACCTCCCTTCCTCTCATTTCTCTTCCTCCTTTCCCCTCACTTCAAATACATGTCTATATTTCTCTCTCTCTCTCTCTCTCTCTCTCTTATACCTCCTCCTCCTCCCTTCCTGCTTCCTCTTCCTCCTCCTTTCCCCTCCTTTCAGTTACATTTCCTTAAGTTTTCCTTCCTTATCTTCTTCCTCTCTTTCTTCCTCTCCATCTCTTCTATTCCTTGTTCCTCACTTTTGCTCCCCTTTTTTATTAACGTCACTTTTTGTATTTCCTCCATACATTTTACATATTTTTCACTTTCGCTCTCTCTCCATCCTTCCTCTCCTTCCCTCCTTTCCTATTCCTCTTTCTTCACGTTCCCTTTCATTTCCTTATAAACCAAATCGTCTCTTTAATATTTCTTCTTTCTTTTTTCATACATATCACCGCGTTCCTTGCATAGGTAGGCGTTGGCTGGTGGGAGGTAATCCAACTCAATCCCTATTCAACTGTCTACCAAATCTTCACTTATATTTCTTTTCTTTTTTTCTTTTCTTTTTTATTATTATTATTATTATTATTAATTTTTTTTTTTCATACATATCACTACATTCCTTGCATAGGCGTTGGCTGGTGGGAGGGAGGTAATCCAACTCAATCCCTATTCAAGTGTTTACCTGGATCAACAATCTCAGCCGGAGGTAGTTTGCTGTGATTTGCTTAATAGGAAAAACATCTTATCATGGGTTAGGTTCGGTATTATTTAGATGACGAGGCGATAGAGATCAGAAATGGACCACAAATTCGTGTAGTGTAGATGAGTGATGTAAAATTAAGGGCTTGGATGCGATAGTGAGTCTCCTGAAATTGGTTTATTGAAGGAAATCACTTGTATTGTAACGTGTGTGTGTGTGTGTGTGTGTGTGTGTGTGTGTGTGTGTGTGTGTGCGCTTGCTTTACTTTACCTCGCTTCCTGCGTCTTCCTCTCTTCCTTACTCTCCCTTCCTTCTCCCTGTCTTTTTCTTCTCCCTCTATTCCTTCTCCCTGTTCCTCTATACCCTCCCTCCTCTATACTCTCTTGAGATATAAAGAAATACGATAGTGTGGATAAGTGGTATAAAATTAAAGCTCAGATGCGATAGTGAGTTTCCTGAAATTAGCTTATTGAAGAAAATCACTTAATTGACGTAACTGAGATGAATTTAGATATAGAGTTGTATAAGCGAGAACTGATTGAAATATAAAGTAATGTGGATAAGTGGTATCAAATTTAGGGTTTAGATGCAATAGTGAGTTTCCTGAAGTTAGTTTATTGAAGAAAATCACTTAATTGACGCAACTGAGATGAATTTAGATATAGAATTGAGATAAGCGAGAATTGGTTGAAATATAAGGTAGTGTGGATAAGTGGTATAAAATTAAAGCTTAGATGCAATAGTAAGTTTCCTGAGATTAGTTTATTGAAGAAGATCACTTAATTGACGCAACTGAGATGAATTTAGATATAGAGTTGTATAAGCGAGAACTGATTGAAATATAAAGTAATGTGGATAAGTGGTATAAAATTTAGGGTTTAGATGCAATAGTGAGTTTCCTGAAATTAGTTTATTGAAGAAAATCACTTAATTGACGTAACTGAGATGAATTTAGATATAGAGTTGAGATAAGCGAGAACTGGTTGAAATATAAGGTAGTGTGGATAAGTGGTATAAAATTAAAGCTTAGATGCAATAGTGAGTTTCCTGAGATTAGTTTATTGAAGAAAACCACTTATAGCTATCGAGGTAACTTAGATCAATTTAGATTCGGTGGAGATATAAGGAAATGACCTCAAATACGATGTTGTGGGTAAATGGCATAAAATCATGGGTACAGTTGCAATAGTGAGTTTTCTGAGATTAGATTACTGAAGAAAAAAAACGTACCAAGTGATGTGACTTAGACTAAATCACATACAGGGTTGAGATAGGCGAGAACAGGTTTATATATAAGGTAGTGGAATAGCGATATATATACAAACTTAGCGGGCATGTGGTTAGTGCAAATATGATTGTTAGTAAAAAGCGTGATTAGATTACTGAAAAAAAATCTTATATACCTATTGGAGTAACTTAGATTAATTTAGATACAGAGTTGAGATAGGCGAGAACTGGTTGATATATAAGATAGTAGAATAGCGATATATATACAAACTTAACAGGCATGTGGTTAGTGCAAATAGGACTGTTAGTATAAGGCGAGATAGATTGCAGTAGTAGGCGATAAATTTACAGGTATATTTCAAGATCATAATACCAGGTGATAAGTTACAGGTATATTTTAAAGAACGTAATAGCAGGTGATGAATCGCTGGTATATATTTTAAAGATTGCAATGTCAGGTGATATATTACAGGTACATTTTTCAACATTGTAATTCCAGGTGATAAATTACAGGTATTTTTGGGGGGTATTATGTAACGTATCTTGTGTGAATCGATTGGTCTTTTTTTTTTTTTTCTATATATATAATGTCCCATCCCTTATCATCTCTCCTCTCTTCCTCCTTCATTCCTTCTACCTTCCTCCTCCCCTCCTCCTCAACCCATTCTTTCTTATCTTTTCCCTTCTCTCCACTTTATCCTTCATTCTCATTCTTCCTCATCCATACCCCTCCTCCTCTCTCTTTCTCTTCCTACTTTCTTCCTCCTCCTCCTCCTCCTCCTCCTCACCTCTTCCTTCTTCTTCTCTTCATTCTTTCCTGTGTCTTTCTTTACCCTTCCTTCTCAGTCTATTACCCTTCTCCTCTTTCTCTGTATCTTCCTACTTTCTTCCTCCTCCTCCTCCTCCTCCTCGTCCCCTCCCCACCTCATCCTTCTTCTCTCCATTATTTCATGTATCTTCCTTTACTTTATTATCCTCAATCTATTATCTTTCTCCTCCTCCTCTTTCTCTTCTTCCTTCCTTTCTCCTTCCCACTCTCCTCCTCCCTCCTACTCTTCCCCTCGTCTCTTACCCCATTCTTTTTTTCATTTCTTCCTTTCTCCTCGCATTATCATTCCTCCCCATCTATAACCCTCCCCCTACTCTTCCTCCTCCCTCCTCCCTTCCTTCCCCATGTCTCCTCCCCACCTCTTCCCGTTCTCCTCCTCACCCCTTTCATTTTTTTTATTTCTTCGTTTCTCCTCGCATTATTCTTCCTCCCCATCTATAACCCTCCCCCTGCTCTTCCTCCTCCCTCCTCCCCTCCTTCCCCACGTATCCTCCCCACTTCCTTCTTATCTTCCATCCCATCGTCTTCTCCCCACTTCCTTCTCTTCCCATTCTTTCCTCCTCCTCCTCCTCCTCATATTATCTTTCTCCATCCATACCCTCTTCACCCTTCTCCTCCTCCTCCTCCTTACCTTCCTCCTCCCTGCCGCCCTCGTGTCACTTCCTGTTCCTCTGACGCGTGGGCGAGGGTACGGAGTCGCCCCACTAAAGCAAGGTCACCCACCGTCTGTCTGGCCTGCTGGCTACCTCTCTCCCTCTCTCTCCCTCCCCCTCCTCTCCTCCCTCCCTTCCTTCTCCCCTCTCCTCCCCACTCCTCCCCTTCCTTCCTCTTTCCCCTCTCTCCTCCTCCCTTCCCTTCCTCTCTCCCCCTCTCCCACTCCTCCCTCCCTTCCCTCTCCTCCCGGACCATAACGCACCTCAACTTATTCATCCCTTGAGCTTCCCTTTCTCCCATCCTCCTCCTCCTCCCCTTCCTCTTTTCTTCCTTTCCTCCTCCTCCCACCTTTACCTATCCGTACCTGTCCCTCCCTCACCATCTTAGTTCCTCCACTTCCTCCTTCCTTCCACCTTGCTCCTCCACCTACGCTTCACTTCTTCGCTTCCTCCCTCCACCTTTCTTTCTTTTCTTTTTTTTTCTTCTTTTTTCGTTCCTTCCTCGTCCTTTTCTTCCGTTTCTTCCTCTCTCTCTCTCTCTCTCTCTCTTATTCATTTTCTTTCTCGACTTGTTTCATTTTCTCAGTTATTTTTATCTCTAGCTATCTAACCATCTGTCTGTTTATCTATCCACACATCTATCAGCTTATATCTATCTACCTATCTGTCTATCCATCCATCTATCTATCTATATAACACCTGGGAATTCATTTTGTCTACCTGTTGGAGAAATTTAATTACAGGTTTCCTCTAAGAATGTTGTTATGGCCTCCTACATCCTCCTCCTCCTCCTCCTCCTCCTCCTCCTCCTCCTCCTCCTCCTCCTCTTTCCCTTTCTCTTCCTCATGTGCATCACCTTCGACATAGGGGGGAAGGGGAAGAGGAGGATGTAGGGGTAGGTGTTTTGATTTAAGGGTCCGGAAGAAGGGTAGAAGAGGAGGAGGAGGAGGAGGGATTCGTGTTCTCAGCAACGCCTAGTTCTCCTCACCATCATTTTCTCTTCACTTCCTTCCTTGCCTTTTATGGTACGTGTGTGTGTGTGTGTGTGTGTGTGTGTTGATTTTTCTCACACACACACACACACACACACACACACACACACACACACACACACACACACAGACACGCACGCACGCACGCACGCAACGCTTTTATCTCTTGCTCTATCTTTATATATATTTACCCAGCAAGAGTGTTTCCCTGCCATCATTTTATCTTTATTTGTTTGCTGTACTGTGTTTGCCCTTGACACACACACACACACACACACACACACACACACACACACACACACACACACACACCGGCGCGTTGCCCTGGTAACTGGCTCACCCTGCAGCTCAGAACTAAAGGAACCTGTTGAGCCAGTCAGCCAGGTAAGAAAAGCCCCAGACACTTCCTCACCTGTGCGAACGAACGAACGAACACACGCCAGGTAGCAAACAGGAACACCAGGTAACCTTCCCACGCTACCGCTGATGCTATGGAAGACACGTAACACACATAGCCGGGCATAGCACTAGTTACTCTTGTTATTATTAGTTAAAAGGAAGCTGAACATGAAAAATAATGAGAAAACAGCGAATTGATTATATACTGAAATGAAAAAAATAATCTGATGAAAGGAAAAGTAACTAAAAATCTTACCTCCATATCATTAGCTCGAAAATAAGAAAAGATACACATGGAAAAAGAAAAGAAGGAAAAGATGTGAAAATACTTAGCGCGCCATTTGATTAGATTCACATAGAAGAAAAGAAGGAAAAGTGAAAATATTTAGCGGGTCATTTCATTAGATTCACATAGAAGAAAAGAAGGAAAAGGAGTGAAAATATTTAGCGGGTCATTTCATTAGATTCAGATAAAGAAAAGGAAAAGAAGTGAAAATATTTAGCGCGCCATTTGATTACATTCAGTTATAGAAGAAAAAAAGAACAAAAAGGAAAAAAAAAAGAGGTTACGTTAGATATCATTAAGTCATCGTTAGGTATTATTTCCTTATACATTTAGTTCATAGTCATATTTAGTCTGTCAGGTGGGCTGTTGGTAAGTACTATTTCATTTTAGTCATCGTTCATCGTCTTGTATAGTCTAAGTCATGGGTCAACTAGCCACACTTAGTCATAGCCACTTGAGTCACGAGGTTAAAGTAGTTTAGTCAGTCCTCTTAACTCCTCTTTCCTCTTACTCCTCCTTCTTTACTTTTTCACAGTGTCCCTTTCTTTTCTCTTTCCGCCCTTGACACGGTAGAAAAAGAGCAAAGAGGAAAAGAAGTGGAAAAAAGTTACGTTGATATTGGAAAGGAAAAAGATGAACATAAGAAAGTACAGGAAAAAGAAGTAAAATATTAAGTCCTTCGTTTGATGATTAGACTCGAAAGAAGAAAAGGAAACGCAGCAAGAGGGAAAAGAAGTGGAAAAATTAGATATCATTAGCAATAGAACGAAAGGAAAGATGAATATAAGAAATAGCGGAAAAAGTAGAAAAATATTGTCATCCATTTGATTAGAAAAGAAAGAAAAAATCTCACCTCCACTTTAGCTGTCGGACGAGAGAGAAAGAAATGGAGGAAAAGGAGGAAAAGATATGGAGGAAAGAAATTAAATCGTTTACCTCTCCATGTTATCAGATTCAGACGGAGGAAGGAAAAAACGTAGAAGGAAAATAAAAGAAAATAAAGAAGGAAAAGAAAAAAGAAACCCTGACCTCCACATTATTAGCTATCGGACGAGAGGAAAAAGAAATGAAATCGTCTACCTCTCCATTTGATGATTAGATTCAGACGGAGGAGGAAGGAAAAAAATAGCAGGAAAAAAGTAAAACAAGACAAGGAAGAAAAAAAAAAAAAGGTTAACGCTCCATTTCGTGCTTCGTAAACGAGATTAAGTCAGGTAATTAATTAATGAGTGACTGTGATTCTCAGGTGCAAAGTGGGAGAGCGCTTGAGGGGAATAGACGAAGAGAGAGAGAGGAGAGGAGAGGAGAGGAGAAACAAAACTTACTATTCAGAGTTGATAAAAATAAAAGAACGAGAATAAAAATGAGAGTGTGTGTGTGTGTGTGTGTGTGTGTGTGTGTGTGTGTGTGTGTGTGTGTGTG
>NC_066533.1:15530934-15585934 GCF_024679095.1 Eriocheir sinensis
TTTTTAGGGTATAAGTTTTAGGGAATGTTCGGTGTTCGTTGTTTTTTAAGGGATAGGTTTTATGGGGTGTTTCGGAAGGTTGTTTGTTTTTGTTTGTTTGTTTTTTTGTTTTGTCGTCATGGGAAAGGGTTGTGAAAGTGTCTTGTTTGTTATTTTTCTTTTGTTGTTTGTTTTATGTTTAAAGTGTGTGTGTGTGTGTGTGTGTGTGTGTGTGTGTGTGTGTGTGTGTGTGTGTGTGTGTGTGAGGGCAGTTTCGTTTCAGCATCCTCCCTATTTTTTTCTTTTTATTATACATATTTCATAACTATTTTTCATATCACGTTTCCTTCTGTTCTTTTTTATTTTACTTATGTGAGTTTATTTTTCACCAGTCTTTTTACCCTGTCTTTTTTTTCAGTTGTATGTTATGTAATGGTAAAGTGAGGCGATTTTTCTTTACTTTCACAATCTTTTAATTAGTCTAAAGTTGTCATTAATTTTTAGTATTTCTCAGAGTCGTTATTTTGCTTATACTTTCACTGTCTTTCACTTTCCATCACAATATCGTGGTTTTCAGTGTTTTTCTCTTATTCATTGTTATGCTGAGTCGATTTTTTTTTACTTTCACAATCTTTTAATTAGTCTAAAGTTGTCATTAATTTCTAGTATTTCTCAGAGTCGATATTTTGCTTATACTTTTACTGTGTTTCATTTTCCATCACAATATCGTGGGTTTCAGTGTTTTTCTCTTATTCATTGTTATGCTGAGTCGATTTTTTTTTTACTTTCACAATCTTTTAATTAGTCTAAAGTTGTCATTAATTTCTAGTATTTCTCAGAGTCGATATTTTGCTTATACTTTCACTGTCTTTCACTTTCCATCACAATATCGTGGTTTTCAGCGTTTTTCTCTTATTCATTGTTATACTGAGTCGATTTTTTTTTTACTTTCACAATCTTTTAATTAGTCTAAAGTTGTCATTAATTTCTATTATTTCTCAGAGTCGATATTTTGCTTATACTTTCACTGTCTTTCACTTTCCATCACAATATCGTGGTTTTCAGTGTTTTTCTCTTATTCATTGTTATACTGAGTCGATTTTTCTTTACTCACCGTCTTTTAATTAGTGTAAAGTTGTCTTCATTATTTTCAAGTATTTCTCAGAGTCGACTTTTTGCAAATATTTTCACTGTCTTTCTCTCTTCCATAATAACCACCTTCAATCCTTTACACAAACAACCGTCACCGTATTTCTATTTATTTTTTAATTAGTCTAAATTTATGGCAATTATTTTTTCGTATTTCTCAAGAGTCAAATTTTTTGCCTATATATTCTTTCACTGTCTTTCATTTTCCATTTCAATATCGTGGTCTTCAGTTCTCTCTCCTCCATTATAAGCACCTTCAACCCTTAACACAAACAACTATCACCGTGTTTATATGTATTTTTAGTCTTAAGTTTTGGTCATTATTTTCTAGTATTCCTAAGAGTCGATTTTTATTTGCCTATACTTTCACTATCATTTCCATTACAATATCGTGGTCTTCAGTTCTCTCTCCTCCACAATAACCACCTTCAATCCTTTACACAAACATCCACCACCGTATTCATATATATTTTCGTTACCTGTGTTAATTGGGGGAACAGGTGAGCTTTGGACCACAACTTGTTTACCCATGTTCGCTGTGTGTATACCTGAGACTAACTACCTGTTCTTTCCCCTCTTCCAGGTAAGCGTGGCGGTGTTGTCCTTCTGGTTACCTGTGATGTGAGTTAAATATATATGTATATCTTCAAGGCCCTCTGAATGTCATGCTTCACAAATTCAGTCTTAACAAAGCATTCCAAACACATTCTAACGAGGCTTCAAGATATTTTCAACTCCTTGTGATTTTCGATCCTTTGTGTCGTGGGATTTCAGGCCACAAAAGCTGACTGATAACTTTGATGGTGTTATTTTTTTGCTTGGGTTAATTATGCTTACCTGGAAATTTCTATTGAACTCAAAGTAGGAAGGTTTGTATTCATGTCATTGCTTTGAATCCAACTCTATTTAATATTTTTCGATCCTTTGTGTGGTGGAATTCCAGACCACAAAAGCTGACTCATGACTTTGATGTTAGTTTTTTGCTTGAGTTGAATGTTTACCTGAAAATTTGTATATAACTCAAAATAAGACAGTTTTTATTTGTCATTGCTTAGAATCCAACTCTATGTAATATTTTTCTATCCTTTGTGTGGTGGAATTCCAGACCACAAAAGCTGAATGATAACTTTGATCATGTTATTATTTTTTTGCTTTAGTTAAGTTTACCTGAAAATTTCTACATAACTCAAAATAAGAAAGTTTTTAATATTTCACCATTGCTTAGAACATTCAACGTCACATTATTATTATTGGTATTGTTATCACTATTGCTATTATTATTATTATTATTGTTATTATTATTATTATTATTATTATTATTATTATTATTATTAAGATTTAAGTGCCCTCCCCAGGGACAATATATATGAATGTAATGTTATGTAAGTCAAGTCACAGCAAGTCACATCCACTGCCTCGTCAGTCGGTAAGTACCTGAGTCACGTGTTTGGAGGAGGAGGAGGAGGAGGAGGAGGAAAGTCAGGTAAGTTCATCCATGCGGAGAAGACAAATCCACGTGATGTGTTTTTTAGGGAATGAGAAAAAAAATAGATAAAACAGAAAAGGTATGTGTGTGTGTGTGTGTGTGTGTGTGTGTGTGTGTGTGTGTGTGTGTAGTCACGAGGAGACAGGGAAGAGCTCCTCCTCACGTGCGTCTCTGCGTCATTTCCTTTAATATTCTAACGGCGTGTTGTTGGTCAATACTAAGAGGAAAAGACTCGCCCACTTTCCTCTTGACGTGATCTCGCTCGCTTGTCAGTATTACGCACTCACACGCACATAAAAAAAAAAAAAAAAAAAAAAAGAATCATTTCCCTCGCCTTGTGCAACTTCGAAAAGAGATGACTGTTGTTAACTTGCGACGAAAAACGAATTTAATGCAGTACAGTTTGTGATTTGTGTAGGGCGTAGAGTGTAGTTAACTTGCGACGGAGTAAGTATAATGCAGTTCAGTTTGCGGTATTCTTTGTAGTAAGAGGACCAAAAGAAACACTAGAGGAGATATTAGAGTATAGTTAACTTGCGATGAAGAATAAGTACATTGCAGTTCAGTTTGTGGTATTCTTTGTAGTAAGAGGACCAAAAGAAACATTAGAGGAGGTATTAGAGTATAGTTAACTTGCGATGAAGAATAAGTACATTGCAGTTCAGTTTGTGGTATTCTTTGTAGTAAGAGGACCAAAAGAAACATTAGAGGAGGTATTAGAGTATAGTTAACTTGCGATAAAGAATAAGTACATTGCAGTTCAGTTTGTGGTCTTGTTTGTAGTAAGAGGACCAAAAGAAACATTAGAGGAGGTATTAGAGTATAGTTAACTTGCGATGAAGAATAAGTACATTGCAGTTCAGTTTGTGGTATTCTTTGTAGTAAGAGGACCAAAAGAAACATTAGAGGAGATAGAGTATAGTTAACTTGCGATGAAGAATAAATACATTGCAGTTCAGTTTGTGGTATTCTTTGTAGTAAGAGGACCAAAAGAAACATTAGAGGAGATATTAGAGTATAGTTAACTTGCGATAAAGAATAAGTACATTGCAGTTCAGTTTGTGGTATTCTTTGTAGTAAGAGGACCAAAAGAAACATTAGAGGAGATATTAGAGTATAGTTAACTTGCGATGAAGAATAAGTACATTGCAGTTCAGTTTGTGGTATTCTTTGTAGTAAGAGGACCAAAAGAAACATTAGAGGAGATATTAGAGTATAGTTAACTTGCGATGAAGAATAAATACATTGCAGTTCAGTTTGTGGTCTTGTTTGTAGTGAGAGGGAAAAAAAAAAGGAAGCATTAGAGGAGATGTTAGAGTATGGTTAATTTTCGACCTAGAATAGATATAATACAGTACAGTTTGTGGTCTTGTTTGTATTGACAGTGTTGAAAGGACCACAAAGAAACTAAAGCCCGCTCGTTAGTGACCCCAAAACAGAAACGCAGTAATTTTTTCCCCTTTTTGGATTATTATTATTATTATTTTGATTTTTTTTTTTTTTTTACAGTAAAGAAAGGAGAGAAAAAAAACCCCGCTCGTTAGTGTTAAACGGAGAACTACATTTATTTTCCTCGTGTTTGTCTTTTGAGTTACACGAAGAGTTGGCGAAGACAGAATGAATAAAAGATGAGCTTGAACATATTTATACATACACCCAAGTTTGTCGGAGAAAGTGGAAAATGGGAACGTAGATACACAGACTTAGGAGGAAAAAGAACGAAGGAAAAATGGAAATTAACATACACTCAACTTGGAAGGGAAAAAGACAACAGAAACAAAGGAAATGGAAATAGATAAAAAGAACTTGAAAAATGGACATAAGACGCAGAGAGAAAAGGAAATAGATGGAAATAAAGGAAGAGAAAAAATCGGACATACACTCAACTTGGAGGAGAAAAAGATAACGGAAACAAAGGGAAAGGAAATAAATGAATAGAACTTGAAAAATGGACATAAGACGCAGAAGAGATAAAAGGAAATAGATGGAAATAAAGGAAGAAAGTCAAAACGGACGTACACACAAACTTAGAGGAGAAGACAACGAAAACAAAGGAAAAGGAAATAAAAGAAAATAACCGGAAAATGGAGATAATTATAACCTCGACGCAGAAGAGAGAAAAGGAAATAGATGAAAATAAAGGAAAAGAGGAAAACGGACATAACTTGGACCTGAAAGAGAAAAAGAAAGAAAAAGAAAACGGAAATAGGAACGGAAATCACTCACCTCCTTGCATAACACCGGCAAAGTTAGTTAGTTAGTTAGTTTATTGACCACGGTGTTACTGGAACTTGACGTCATAAACACTGAAAGAAAAAAAACAGCACATTGTCTGAGCAAAATACTAGATCCACACACACACACACACACACACACACACCAGGAGAGGCAGGGGTGGGGAGGGGTCAGGCCAGGGTCACAGGATAGCATCGCCCACACTCTCCTTTGTCACGCTTGCTTTCCCTCGGTCAGCCACGAAGCCACGCGTTGTTGCCTTGTCCTTGTGTGTGTGTGTGTGTGTGTGTTGTTTTTCTTTCTCTGTCTCTTTGTTTTTTCTCATCATCTTCCTTATGTGTTTTGGGTCCTTCTGTTTTTTTATCAGTTTTATGTTTGTTTTCTTTCTCTTTTACTTCTATGTCTATTATGTATTTTTTTTTTTTCGTCTTTCTCATCATCATCTTCCCCATTTTCTTCGTCTTTCTTTCTCTTTGTTTTTATTTCTTTATTATTTTTCGTCATCACCATCTTTTTTTTTTTACTTTCCTCCTTCCCTATTTTCTTCGTCTTTTTCCTTGTTTTTATTTTTATTATTTTCCGTCATCACCATCTTTTTTTTACTTTCCTCCTTCCCTATTTTCTTCGTCTTTTTCTTTGTTTTTATTTCTTTATCATTTTCCGTCATCATCATCTTTTTTTTAACTTTCCTCCTTCCCTATTTTCTTCGTCTTTTTCTTTGTTTTTATTTCTTTATCATTTTCCGTCATCACCATCTTTTTTTTTACTTTCGTTCCTCTTCTTCATGCGTCGCTGCCCCGTGAGTGGTTAAGGTGGGACGGGAGGGGGAGGGGGGGGGGGCGCAGCGCAGGCATAAGGCACATGGCAAGGGGGGCGTCCACGTGATCCCCCCCAACTCCCGTTACCACCACCACCACCACCCACCTACACACCTGCCTGTCCCTGCATGACGCGCTCCCTTTGTGTGTTTGTCTGTCACATGGCGGGAAGCTCATGGTGTGTCCCGCTTGAGGGGTGGCCACTTTCACTATCCCCCTCCCCCTCCACCACCACCACCAAGCGCTCCCAGCCAATCACAGCCCGCCATGCACGCACTAGACAGCTGGCACCCCGCGTTACCACCCCAATTACCCTCCATTGCACCCTAACCCTTTTATTCCTTCACCTATTGAACACCTGCGGGTAGTCAACACACCTGGTAATGAGACTATAGGGTTGAAAAAGGGTGAAAATTGAAGTTATTGTGAGCATCTGGGTGGGGAGAAAACGGGTTTGAATTACGTCACTGGAAGCATCTGGCACTCTTGAGGGTTGCCTGCGCCCCGTGGACCAATCAGAGAGGCCGTGAGAGGTCGCTTCGGGTTTCATGATGGGCTCTTGGTGGCGCTGAGCTGCGTGTGCCGTGCTGGTCCTCGCCTCAGTCTTGTGGTGGACGCGGCAGTGAGAGGTACAGTGTGCGGGTTGTCCCCTCTTGAGCCACCCCTCCTCGATGTGTTACTGTGGCTCTCTTTGTGTGACTCGCGGTTGCCTGCTTGAAAGAACTGAAGTGGCGCCCGAATACCGCCTTGGGGAACGCCGGTTTGTCCTTCCCACGGCACCATGAACTACATTTACAGTGCTGGTCATAGTTTCTCATCATTATTAAAAACATGTCTCTGCCGGCCATAGTTTCTCACCCTTAACGTAACTTGTACTCAAATCGCCCTGAATCGTGTTTGTCTGTGGTGGTGGAAACATCTGACGCTTGGGAATATCTCCAGGCTTTTCCTCTCACCACAAGAAGCTCACTGTGTTGGCCATACGTGTTCCTCTTCCCAACTTCCCAACTCTTGCCGACATTGAACTTCTGAACCTTTTTTTATCAGTAAGATCAATGTGAATCCTTCTTTACGTTTGTGGTTTCAGCCTTGCCAACACTGAACTCCTGAACTCATCATTAGTATCCCTGTGAATTTATTTTAAGGTTGTGGTCAAATTCTCAAGCCTATATTCTCAAGCACTCACACTCTCACACCCACATCTGACAAGGCTTTCATAGAGGTTGTGTTCGTATTCCCACGGGTAGTTTTACGAGCCAAATGAGGAACAGGAAAAGAAGGCAGTTGACCAGAGGAGCAGAATAGCATTACAACGTTCATATATCATTGTGACCTGGGTGAGAATGTCTGTTATAGTTGGACAAGGCCTCTGCTGTACCATGAACGCGGAAATCACTCATGAGAACCAGACCAATCTCCTCTGTGGCCGTTGGGAATCGTTGTGGTGAGGGCCGGGAGCGTCTGAGGATACTGGCTATAGACTCGGGGAATCCATGAACAGTATTTAGTGTTGGCGCAAGACTCCCACCTCGCAGGACCTGAAGAAACGCCGCCAAGTCTGTCTTAGTGAGTGTTGCTTAAGCCACTGCTGGAGACTCGCGCGAAGGCCAGGTAGTGTGCCGAATCTAATGAGAGGCACCGTGTTGTTCTTACCTGTCTCATACTTACCTGAGGGTGTGACTTGTACCTGTGGAGTGTTGTAATTACCTGTGTTTATTTATTTATTTATTTTATATTTAAGGGTGGGAATAGTATTTTTTTCACCTGAGGGAGAAAATTAATGTTACCTGTGTTTGTTACTTAAGGGAGGAAATGATACCTGTATAGTCCTAATTGCTACCTGTTTTTAATTTGTTTGTGTTACTTAAGGGAGGAAATGTTACCTGATTATTTTTTACCTGAGAAAGGGAGGGTTACCTGTATCGTCTTAATCGCTACCTGTCCTTAATTAGTTTTTGTTAATTACAGGGGAAATGTTAACTATTTTTATTTTACTTAAGGGAGTGAGTGTTACCTGTAAAGTCTAGTTGCTACTTGTGTTTAATTTGTTTGGTGCTTAAGGAAGAGAATGATTTTTTTTTTTTTTTTTAATGTTCATGCGTGTTACCTGTTTATATTTTCACCTGAGGGGAGGGAGGCTTACCTGTATAGTTAATTGTTACCTACCGGAGCGAGTTTTTTTTTATATTTATGTAAGTTAACCTGTTTTTTTTTACGTCAGGAAGGGAATGTTACGTGTCTTACCTGAGAAGGGGGAAGTGTTACCTTTTTCTCTTAATGTTTGTTACCTGTATGGTACGTAAAGGGAGGGAAGGTTACCGTATACTGTCTATCTGGTGGGTTTTGTGACAGGGAAAAGGAAAAGAGGGAAGTTTGAGAGGAATATAACACCACTACTTTTTAACGAACTGAGATGGAGGTAGGAATGCCTATTGTATGTATTTGGTGTGTCTTGTGGTTTTGTGCCATAGAAAGGAAGGGGAGGGAAGTTTAAAAGAGAAAATATTGCTACCATTTATATTAACTTGAGATACTAAAGGTTGGACTACTAGGAAAGGTGGAAGGAGTTAATGGGTGAGAAGAAATACATTGAACAGGAAAAGAGAGAAATTGAATAATGAATAGTTTTGCAAGGTTCTTATATCGTTGTTGAAATACGTAATGGATGGGAAACAGGATGAACAGAAAAAGAAGGAAGTTGGATGATGAAGAACAGTTGTGCAAGGCTCTCCTATCATTGTCACTCAGGATACGAAATACCTGGAAACGCCTCTTGTAATAGTTAATGAATAGGAAACAGGAAAATAAAGGTGTTGATTAATGGAGTTGAGTAGATGTCCAACTTTCTTATCTCGTTTCTTTAGTTAGGCAGCATCACCACTAACAAGGCAGAACAAACAATGGGTAGACTCAGACACGGATACACAGGTGGGCAGGTAGGCAGGTAAGGGGGCGGAAGTAAGGGGCGAGGGACAGACAGACAGGCAGACCGTACAGCGCCACACGGAAGCACCATCACCACCACCACCACCACCACCGCCTCAGACTCTCAGGTGTTCGTACAGGTGAGGTAGTGGTGGCCTTGCTCGCCTCAAAATAGCTTAACACACACACACACAGACACACACACACACCGCACCCGTTTACCTCCTCCTCCTCCTCCTCGTTCCAGTTCTCTTTTTTTTTTTTTTTTTTTTTTATCTCGCATCGGTTAGTTCATTTACATAATCGCCAGTCTTGCGTTCTGTGTGTGTGTGTTTTGAGGATTTTATATAAGGTTCGCTCCTTGGCTGACTGACTGGGTGACTGGTTGACTGGCGAGACGGAAGAAGGGTCGAGTTCCAAATGGCTCTGTTGTGCTAAAGTCTTCGTGTGTCTTGCCCAGTTTTATATCAAGTTCAATTGGCTGGGTGGGTGGATGGATGGCAAGGCGGAGGAAAGTTCGGTTCGTATCGCTGTGTTGTCGAAGTTTTACGCGTGTTTGGACGTTTTATATAAAGTTCGATTGCTCTCTGGATGGCTAGACGAAGGAGGGTTAACTCCATACGTATTATCCTGTTGTGTTTTAAGTTTTGCGTGTTGTGTGTTGAAGTTCGCTGGCGGGGGGAGAGAGAGAGAGAGAGAGAGAGAGAGAGAGAGATAGTGAGACGAAGGTTAATTGAGAGTGTGTTTGAATGTTTTGGATGTAAGTTAGATTGCTCGCAGGATGCCTGAAGTTACGATTTTTCTTAACTTACCTTACCTTACCTTACCTTACCTTACCTTACCTTACCTTACCTTACCTGGACGCCTTGAGTTACTACCATTCTTACCTTACCTAACCTAACCTTATTTTACCTTACCTTACCTCAAGCTCGCACATACGTTATCTGGCAGGCTGGATAGTCAGGCGAAGGATACTACTCACTTTGATATTGTTTTGCTGCGCTACGGCGAGTCTTGCGGGGAATGCTAATGCAGCTTGCCCTTCGCCCTCCTCACTTCCTAATGCTGAAAAGGTTGCGGCGAGGCGAGGCAGGTTACGGGCGTTTACCTGATCTCCGGGGATGATATTAAAGGGTATCCCGCTAATTAGTTCCAGGTGTTTAGCGGTTACCTGTGCTCGTGGAAGTGCAAGTGGAATGATAGCAATAAAAGGGCATAGAAGGGTAAAGTGGAGGAAGAGGAGGGAAAATAGAGATGGGAGAACAAGTGGACATTGAGGCAAAGAAAGGGAAACGACAAAGGGGAACATGGGGACAGAAGGGAGAGAAGACAGACTGATTTGTGTGTTAGTGTGGCGTGGCATTGAACTAAGGAGAAGGATATGGAGGGGAGGAAAGGGGAAGACTTTTTTCCAGCAAGGGAGCTGAAAAAAAACAACGAACAAATAGGATCGCTAGACGCTGCCCCAATTAAAGAAAACAGAACAACAGGCCAGAAGAGAGGTCAAATTCGGGAGGAGAGGTTAGTTTCGTGTGGAGAATAGAGGGATTGAGGAAAATGGGAAGGGGAGAACCATGGGGAACGGGGCTGATGTTCATTCACCTGCGTCCTGGGTTACTCTTTAAGGGCAGGCTTATTAATTAGTGACAGGTGATAGCGGTCCACCTGGCCACGAGGCGGTGTTTCTTCCCTCAGAGCTCCTCGTTAATTAGTGCAGATGTTAACGTTAGGTTCACCTGGATGCTTGGAGGTATAACATTGTTCTTACCTTAATTTACCTTACCTTAACTTACCTCACCTTGACTTAGCTTACCTTACATTGCCCTACCTTACCTTACCTCACCTTTAATTTCCCTTACCTTACCTTAACTTTAGCTTACCTTACCTTACCTTACCTCACCTTGACTTAGCTTACCTTACATTGCCTTACCTTACCTTACCTCACCACACCTTTAACTTGCCCGACCTTACCTTACCTTACCTTACCTTTAGCTTGCCTTACCTAACCTTACCTTACCTTACCTGGACCCCTGAAGTTACTGTTATTCTTACCTTAAAATTACCTTACCTTACCTTACCTTACCTTACCTTTAACTTACCTTACCTTACCTTACCTGGACGCTCGGAGTTACTGATTCCTTTTGATGCAGTTCAGGTTTTTTGTTATTGATAGATTTTAACGGTTTACCTGAACATGTAGAGCAGGTAGCATTTTTTTTTTCATTTACAGGTGTTAATGGTTCACCTGGCCACTTGTTAAAGGTCATGTTTGTGATTGCTGCTAAAAGAGGATTACTGGACACTACGAATTATAGAAAGAAAAGGAGCAAAATAAGCCAGCCCTAACCTTACCTTACCCTACCCTACCTTACCTTACCTTACCTTACCTTACCTTACCTGG
Organism: Eriocheir sinensis; assembly: GCF_024679095.1. Lineage (NCBI taxonomy): Eukaryota > Metazoa > Arthropoda > Malacostraca > Decapoda > Varunidae > Eriocheir > Eriocheir sinensis. Next base: position 15,541,928 of record NC_066533.1, read on the forward strand.
ATGCCTGAAGTTATATTTTTCTGAACTTACCTACCTTGCCTTACCTTATTTTACCTTACCTTACCTTATTTTACCTTACCTTGCCTTACCTTACCTTATTTTACCTTACCTTATCTCAAGTTCGTACATACGTTCTCTGGCAGATGATGATGGATGAGATGATTCTGAATACTACACGAATACTTAAATAGAAATGAACAAACACCAAACTTACTTAACTAACTCACTTATTATAAAACAGATCAGAAACACACACAAATGAATGATAAATTTAAACACTCAACTCTTGAATAATAAAACACAAAGAAACAACCACACACACACACACACACACACACACACACACACACACACACACACACACACCACGTGATCAGATCTGATGTTTTCGCTCAATGTTTTATTTATTTATTTATCTTTTTATCAGAACGAACGATACGAACCTTCAAACACACACACACACACACACACACACACACACACACACACACACACACACACACACACACACACACACACACACACACACACACACACAAGCTGATTGGATGCGTGCGTGTGTTAGCATTTCCTCCCTTCGTTTGTGGTGTGTGTGTGTGTGTGTGTGTGTGTGTGTGGCATTGAACTACAGGGAAGGGGAGGAGGATGTGTAGGGATGATAAGGGGAAGAGACAGAGGAGGGAGGGGGGAGAATGGGGAGATTAGAGAAGGGGAGAACGGGCAAGGATTTAAAGGGATGGAGGGCGTTCAGCGTGATGGAAGTATAGAGAGGGAGAGAAGAGGGAGATGAATGGATACGAGGATTGGAGGGATTAGGAGAATGGAAGAAAGGGTGGAGGGGAAGAGGAAACAACACGTGGAGAAAAGGGAAAACAAAGTGGAAGGGAAAGGAAATGAGTGAGGAAATAAAGGAAAGGAAGAAGGTGGAATTGGATGAATCAGGGAATGGAGGGAAAGAAGAAACAAGATGGAAGAGGAGGGTTGAAGTGGAAGGAAGAAATGGAGCAAAAGAAGGGAGTGGATAGAGAATGGAAAAGGATAAATGAAGGAATGGAGAGAAAAAGAGAAGGAAAAAAGTGGAGTGGAAAAGAAAAAAAAGAGAGCAAAGGAGTGTTTTAGTAAGAGGAAGAAACCGAGTAAGAGGAAAAGAAGGGAGTTAAGGAAGAGGAAGAGAAAGAGGAATGTGAGGAAGAGAGAGGAGTAGGATTATAGCAAGAGGAAGAAATAGAGTAACAGCAAAAGAAGGGAGTGGAAGAAAAGGAAGAGAAGGAGGAAGAGGAAGAAGAGGAGAATAAGGAAGAGAGAAGAGGAAGAGGAGGAGGAAGATAAAAGAGTAGGTTTAGCAAGACGAAGAAATAGAGTAACAGCAAAATAAGGGAGTGGAGGAAGAAGAGGAGGAGGAGGAGGAGGAGGAGGAGGAGGGCTGGAGGAGGAGAGAAGGAAGAGGAAGGCAGGGGGGAGAGAGGAGGGAGCCTGCAGGCGCGGGTCACCTTCTAGGACAGGTTCGTTCCCCTGCTGAGCCCTGCCCCGTCAGCAGAACACACCTGTACCCTGCCAGCCCCCTGCTCACCTGTCAATACCCTCTTCACCCCTGCCAACCTGTCACAGTTCTCCTCTAACCCTTACCTGGTCTCCCCTCCCCTTCCTTGCCCTCTGTCCACCCCTGTCAATACCCTGTTAACCCCTACACAAGCTGTCAACCTGGTCTCCCGTCCCCTTCCTTGCCCTCTGTTCACCCCTGCCAATACCCTGTTCAGTGTTCACCCCTGCCAATACCTGTTCAGTTCTCCCCTCTGTTACCCTTACCTGGTCTCCCCTTCCCTTCCTTGCCCTCTGTTCACCCCTGCCAATACCCTGTTCAGTGTTCACCCCTGCCAATACCTGTTCAGTTCTCCCCTCTGTTACCCTTACCTGGTCTCCCGTCCCCTTCCTTGCCCTCTGTCCACCCCTGTCAATACCCTGTTAACCCCTACCCAAGCTGTCTCTTCTTCATTCTGTTCCTCTTCCTCTCTGCCTTATGTCCCTACTTGCTATCCCATACCATCCCTTGCCACCTGCCAATACCCTGCATACCCCTGTCCCTTCCTTCCATTCCTTCCTCAATCCCCTGCCTCCCTTCTGCCCTCTCCAGTACTCTGTTAAAACCCTTACCAACCCTTACCCTCGTTCCCTTTTAGCCATTCTCCTTTCCCCACATTAGTTTTGCTCTCCCATTCACTCCCATGTCTCCTGTCAATACCTTGCATACCCCTGTCAACCTGTCTTCTCTCCTCCCTTCTCATACCTTGTTTCCCCTTCTTTCTACTTCTTCCATCCCCTCCTCTCCCTGCCTTCTCCCTCTTCCTTCCCTTCTACCCTTCTGTTTTGCTCTTCTATGCCATTTTCTGCTACCATCCCACTCTGTCTCTCTCCTATCATTTTCTACCAGGCTGTCTCTCCCCTATCATTTTCTACCAGGCTGTCTCTCCTATCATTTTCTACCAGGCTCTCTCTCTCTCTCCTATCATTTTCTACCAGGCTGTCTCCTATCATTTTCTACCAGGCTGTCTCCTATCATTTTCTACCAGGCTGTCTCTCTCCTTTCATTTTCTACCAGGCTGTCTCTCTCCTATCATTTTCTACCAGGCTGTCTCTCTCCTATCATTTTCTACCAGGCTGTCTCTCCTATCATTTTCTACCAGGCTGTCTCTCTCCTGTCATTTTCTACCAGGCTGTCTCCTATCATTTTCTACCAGGCTGTCTCTCTCCTATCATTTTCTACCAGGCTGTCTCTCCTATCATTTTCTACCAGGCTGTCTCTCTCCTTTCATTTTCTACCAGGCTGTCTCTCCTATCATTTTCTACCAGGCTGTCTCTCCTTTCATTTTCTACCAGGCTGTCTCTCCTATCATTTTCTATCAGGCTGTCTCCTTTCATTTTCTACCATGCTAAAAAGACCCACCATTACCACCACCACCACCACACCCATCATCATCACCAGCATTACCATTGTCTCCTACCCTGCTCTACCATACTAAAGACCCACCACCACCATCACCACCACCACCACCACCACCACCACCACCGCCAAGCATCACCAGTTTTATCGTGTCCAGCTAAGCGTCGTTAATCCACTTCGTCGGCGTTTTGGGTTAACTCGGATTATATTTTTTTTCTGACGGTGCATTTCCAGGTTTAATTATAGTTTGATATTTGACTTCCTTTGTTTATGATAGATGTTAAACGCTGGTAATTATGATCCTTTTATTTCTTTTTTTTCCTTCTTTCTCTCCTCCTTCAGCTCTCCTCTCCCTCTTCCTCCACTCCCCTCTGTTGCTCTTACTCTTATTAAATTTTCTTCCTCTTTCCCCAATCTTTTTTTTTCTTTTCCTTCTCTTTCTCTCCTCCTTCAGCCCTTCTCTCCCTCTTCCTCCACTCCCCTCTTTCGCTCTTACTCTATTATATTTTCTTCCTCTTACTCCAATCCTCCTTTCTCTTCTCTCTTCCTTTTTGTCCATTCTCTATTTTTCTCTCCATTCTCTTATTTATCCTTCTTCTCTTTCTCCATTTCCCTTTCACTCCCTTCTTTTCCTCTTACTCTATTTCTTCCTCTTGATATATAATCCTTCTTTTTCCTTTTTCTTGTTTGTATTTGTTAGTTAATTCGCTAAACTCTAAAAAAAGTGAATATAGAAGTAGATTAATCCGTGCATAGGTCAGCGTTGAGAGAGAGAGAGAGAGAGAGAGAGAGAGAGAGAGAGAGAGAGAGAGAGAGTATCCGTTCATGCAAATACTTAGATTTTTTCGACTTTTCCTCTCGGTGCCAGTAGCCAGGAAGTGATTTTATTTTTTCTTAACACCTGATAGGCTGTGATTACCTTCCTCCTCCACCTCCTCCTCCTCCTCCTACTCCTCCTCCTCCTCCTCCTCCTCCTCCTCAGCGCCCCAGGTGGGTTCAAGGTACTGGGGTCGGAGCGGCACTGGGCACGGGGCAGGATGTTGGGTATGATCAAGAACCTCAGGGGGTATGGGGGTGGGGGTAGGTGCTCTCTCTCTCTCTCTCTCTCTCTCTCTCGAACTGATTTTTTAGATCTTTCTTCTTTTTCTCGCTTTTTTGGGTCATCCATTGGTGTGTGTTGGTGTGTGTGTGTGTTTTGACTCAGAGGGGGGGTAGGGGGGGTAGGGGAGGGGCTGGTCTGCATAGGTCCAACACATAATATATATTCATGTATGCTAATGTATCTTGTCCGACACGTACACACACACACACACACACACACATACACACATACACACACATACACACACATACACACACGCACATACCTCACGCTAATCACTCTTCCCCTTTGGACATATAATTTGACGCTATTTAAAAATGCTATGCTCCCTACCCCCCTTCGCCCTTCCCTCTCCCCTCTCCCCTTCCCTCTCTTCCCTCCCCTTCTTCCCTTCCTTTTTTTCCTCCACTTTTCCACCTAATTTCGTGGCTCTTTTGTCTCCCCTCCACCTTTTTTTTTCTCTCCATTCTCGTTAGCCTCCTCCCCTCCCCCCCCCCCCTTCCTCCTCCTCTTCGTCCTCCATCCCTCCTTCATTCCGCCTTTCCTTTGAGTCTGTTGATTAGCCGAGTGAAAGAATGAAAAGGAAATTACGAAGAGAAAGTTTGAAGGAAAGGAAGGATTAGAGAAAGAGACATTTTGGGATAAAGAAATGAGTGGAGGGAGAGATAGAGAGAGAGTGAAAGGAAGATGGAAAGGAGGAAGGGAAGAAGGAGAGGGGATGCAAGGAACGAGAGATGAAGGAAGGTGAATAAAAAGGGATAAACGTTGAAAGGAAAAGTGGAAGGAAGAGAAATAGAGGAAGAAGGAAGAAAGTAAAGGAAGGAGGAGGACGAAAGCTGGACGGGAGAGAAAAAGAGAAATCAAAGAATTTGGAAAAAATGGAGAAAGGAGAGAAAAAAAAAGAAAATGGGTACAGATAGGCGGAATTCAAAGTCAGGAAGCAATGAAAAGAAACGTGGAAGAAAGAGAAATAAAACAAAATATGGAAAAGAAAGATGAAGAGGAGAGAGAGAAAAAAAAAACGAGAAAAAGAAGATGGGACAGATAGGCAGAAAACAAAGTCAGGAAGAAATGGAATAAACGTGAAAGGAAGAAAAGTAAAACAAGATGAAAAGAAGAAGAGAAAAAAAAAAGATGGGGACAGATAGGCAGAAAACGAAGTCAGGAAGAAATGGAATAAGCGTGAAAGGAAAAGAAGTAAAACAAGATGAAAAGAAGAAGAGAAAAAAGAAGATGGGGACAGATAGGCAGAAAACGAGGCAGGGCTGCATAGGAAGATGGAAGGCTGCACACCTGACACACATACCAATACTAATTAGCCATGTGATTACCTGGTTTGGCCGTACAGGTTATGGTGGTGGTGGTGGCGGTGGGACTTGTCGCTAGCCGCCCGGTCCAGTCACTCACTATTCATCGTTGATCTGCCACTTCAGGTCTGGTTACCACGAGACACTGGTTTGGAGAACACGTGAGAGGGTGTAGAAGGTGAAGACATGAGATGGAGAGGTAGAGAAGGTGAGGGGATGAAGTGGAGAGGCTTCGAAGGATAGGAGATGAAAGGGAGAGGTAGAAAAAGTGAGGAGATGAGATGGAGAGGCTTAGAAGGATAGGAGATGAAAGGGAGAGGTAGATAAAGTGAGGAGATGATATGGAGAGGCTTAGAAGGATAGGAGATGGAGTGGAGAGGTAGAGAAAGTGAGGAGATGAGATAGAGATGCTTAGAAGGATAGGAGATGAAAGGGAGAGGAAGAAAAGTCGAGGAAGCGGAGTAGAGATGAAATTCTTGAAGGCAGGTAAAGTTAAGGAATTCAAAAAGTGGAAGAGGTAATGAGATACAACTTTGAGGAGAGGTGGAAAGTGTGACAGGTAAGGTAGAAGAGTTAATTAGGACAGGTGGGAAGGTGTACAGGTAGAAATGAGACTTGAAGGAAAGTAAAGTTGAGTAGGGAATTGATAAGGTAGAAGAGGGAGATAGAGCTTTGAGGAGAAGATTAAAGGCGTGACAAGTAAGGTAAGAGTTAGTTAGGACAGGTGGGAAGGTGTACAAGTAGAAATGAGACTCTTGAAGGAAAGTAAAGTTAAAGAACTGACAAAGTAAAATAGGTAATGAGATACAGCTTTGAGGTCACGTAAGATGATATACAAAATGAGATGATGAGGTGATAGGTATGGAGACGAAGGTAGACATGCTTTTGATTACAGGTAGGAAGCCGTGCAAGGTGAGATGAGATTGAAAGGATAGAAATGAGATATGGTTTCGTGGACAGGTGAGAAGGGATACGAGATGAGATGGAGATGGAAAAGGAGATGAGTGGAGATGATCTTAACCCTTAGACTTGTTCATGGTGGTGTGTTCCTCTCTCCCTCTTTCTTCCTTTTCCTCCTCCTCCTTTCTCTTTCCCTTCTTCCTCTTATTCTACCCCTTTCGTCCTCTTTCTGCCTCTTCTTCGAATTGATTTTCTTTCACCTTTTCTCTCACACCCTTTTTTTTTCTCTCCAATCACTCTACCTGTCTTTTTTTTTTTTTTTTTCCTCTCAACCCTTTCCATTCCCTCACCTTTTTTCTTCCTCCTCCTCCTCCTCCTCCTCCTCCTCTCTGGCTCACCTTTTCAACTCCTCTCAGAACATTTCCGGGGCCGGGCATCGTGAAGGTTACCTACACACACACACACACACACACACACACACACACACACACACACACACACACACACACACACACACAGGTGGTCCCGTTGTTCTATGTGAAATCATCCTTGTGTCCACCTTCTCTCTCTCTCTCTCTCTCTCTCTCTCTCTCTCTCTCTCTCTCTCTCTCTCTCTCTCTCTCTTATTCCTCTTTCTCTCTCTTTTTCCTCTTTTTTTCTTCTTTTTTGTTGTCTTTCGTATTTGGTGTCAGTTTCCGCGTTTTTTTTTTCTTCGTTTTCGCATCTTTTTTGTTTTCTTTTCCTTCCTTTCTTTCTTGCCTTCTTTTTCCCCATCTTTGTTTTCTTCCTCTATCTGTATCTTTTCATCCTTCACATCTGTCTTCTTTCTCTTTTTCTTCTTTTCCTATTATTTTCATCTTCTCAAAACACACAAAACTATCCATCCTCTTTCCCGACAACTCATCTTTTCATCTTCACATCCTTTCCCTCCTCTTCCTCTCTTCCCCTCTTTCGTCCCTTTATCACGCTAATACAATTCTCCTCCCTTCTTCCTTTCCATCATCTCTCTATTATCCCATTACCTCGTTTCTTTCATTCCACTTTTCCTTTCGTTTGCTCTTTTCACCCACCTGTACCTTTATCTCATTAGCGGCGCACCTGAGTTCATTTTACCTGCCCTGACGTTATTGTATTTTACCTGTGTGTTTAACCTCATCATTCCTCTTTCTTTTTTATCTTTGTTTTCACTTTTTATATAATTTACTTTGTTCTTATTCTTATTCTTCTTTTCTTTGCGTTTTCTCTCCTCCTTTCCCTTATTTCTCTTCCTTTTTTTTTTATCTATTTTTCACCTTTATATAATTTACTGTGTTTTGATTCGTTATTCCTCTTTTCTTTTGCTCTTTCTCTCCCTCTCTTCTTCTTCTTCTTCTTCTTCTTCTTTTTCTTCGTATCCACCTGCAGGATCACGTAATTACTTGGACTTACCTTTGTTACCTGGATTTACCTTACCCCACCTCACCTGCTTGCATCTCCTGGCACTTTCTCTTTTTTTCCTGTTTCGTAATAAGTATTCTCTCTCTCTCTCTCTCTCTCTCTCTCTCTCTCTCTCTCTCTCTCTCTCTCTCTCTCTCTCTCTCTCTCTCTCTCTCTCTCTCTCGTCCAGATTCACTTTTTTTCTTTTTTCTTTTACCTCCTCTTCCGTCTTTTCGGTTCTTTGTTCCTTTCATCTTTTCCTCATCTGTTCTTCCTTCTTCCTTATTCTCTCCTCGTGTCTTTCATTTTTCTTGGTTCTTCTTTGGCCTTTTTTCCCTCCTCCTCTTAGTCTTCGTTTTCTGTTAGTTTTATTTATATTTTTCCTCATAATCTCCATCACCTTTCCTGCAGTTTCCTCACGTTTCCTCCTCCTCCTCCTTCTTTTCCTTCTCCACTTTACCTCCTATTTCTTCTCTCTCCCTCTCATAATTTTTCCTTCCTCACATTTCATTTTTATCATCTCTTTCCTTCTCCTTCCTTTATCACCTCGTTTAACCTCGTCCTCACTTTCCCCTTCTCACCTTCCCTGTTACTTCTCCCTTCTCTCACCTTTACCTGGTCACGAGGGACTTGGAGGCAGCTCAGGTGGAGGAGGAGGAGGAGGAGGAGGAGGAGTTGGTAGATGCAAGGGAATTAGTTTGGCTTGTAAATTGTTTGGTAAGACTTGATATCAGGTAGGTGGTGGTGGGTGGGTGGTGGTGGTGGTGGTGGTGACAGGTGAGCAAGCACGTATGTTTACCTGTTGGTCAAGGTAGTGTTGCCAGCTGTTGTTATTTTTTTCTTTTTTTTTCATCTCATTCGTCATCTTTATTCCTTTTACCCTTTTCTTCTTCTCTTTCTCCTCCTTTTTTCCCTTCCATTTTTTTTATGACCTCATTTCCCTCTTCTCATTTTCGTCCTTACATCTTCCTTCTCCTCCTCCTCCTCTTCTTCTTCTTTTTCTTCTTCATCTTCTTCTTCTTCTTCTTATTATTATTATTATTATTATTTTATTTATCTCCCTTCTCATCCTCATCCTCATCCTCCTTCCCTCTCCTTATTTTGCCTATCTCCCTCACACATCTTTTATTCACCTCCTCCTCCTCCTCCATCACCTTCCACCTCCTCTTCTTACATCTCCTCACCTCGTCACCTCTTATATCACTGTCCAACACCACCTTCACCTCCACTCCACACCTCCACCTCCCATTTACCACTCGGATCGCGTCGTCCACTCCTTGCCGTGGTGGACTAAAATGGGATTGTCCAGTGTTAAAGGGGGAGGGGGAGGGGGTGGAAGAGGGTGGAGGGAGTGGGAACAAGTGGTAAGTGCAGTGAGTGGAATAGAGACAAGGACTGCTGGAGGAGGAGGAGGAGGAGGAGGAGGAGAAGGAGAAGGAGAAAAGATGAAAAGGAAGGCTGACAACGGTGGAGGTAGAGTAGGAGAAAGAAGAAGAAGAAGAAGAAGAAAAAAAGGAAAAGAAGACGTAGAGAAAGACTTGATAATGATAGAAGGAGGTTAACAGAAAAGAGAATGATGATAATAGGGAAAGAAGACCAAAAAAAAGTAGTAAATGATGATAAAGAGGAAATAGAGGAAGAGGCTGATAACTTTAGTAGCAGAAGAGGCGAAGGGAAGAAGGGTAAGGGAAGGGAAAGAAGGGTAATAGAAGGGAAGGAAAAGTAGAGTAACAGAAAGGAAAGAGAAGAAGGTAATAGAAGGGGAGAATAAGAAGGGTAATAGAAGGGGAAGGAGAAGGAAGGTAACAGTAGGGGAGGTTAGTGAAAAGGGGAGCAGAAGAGGAGCAAGTATATGAACAAGAGAGAGAGAGAGAGAGAGAGAGAGAGAGAGAGGAGAGGAGAGGAAAGAAGGGACAGGTAGGGGAGTGAGGGGAAGAGCTGAGAGAAGGGACAAAAGCAGTTCCAGTTAGCGACAGATGCAAAAGGTGTTGGGGGAGGGGACAGGTAGGGTGTATAAGGACAAGGGGGGGCAGACGGGGAGCGGCGACCCACCTTATGCGGACTGCCGGTGTCTCTTGTTATGAATCTCACGTGGAGGAGGAGGAGGAGGAGGAGGAGGCTGCATGGTAGATTATGTAACTTTTCATACAACCTTGGTCACCCTCCATACTGTTATACGTGAACAAACAAACAAACAAATAGGAAAACAATACCTGGGCCTGGATAGAAGAGAGTCCAATTCCACATAAAGGATCAGTACATAAGAATAGATACGAAACCATAAGCGAGGACACAACAAGGGGTCGAAACCTACTGAAGAACAGGATCCAGCAGTAAGAAGCATCAGGGAATGGCCACAAAGGGATCAGAACCCTTATCTTCCTTACCTAACCTAACCTTCCTTACCTAACTTAACCTAACCTTCCTTACCTAACCTTCCTTACCTAACCTAACCTAACCTTCCTTACCGAACCTAATCTAACCTTCCTTACCTAACTTAACCTAACCTAACCTAATCTAACCTAACCTTTCCTAACCTTACCTAATCTAACCTAACCTAACCTAACCTAACCTAACCTCTCCTTACCTAACCTTAGCTCACCTAACCTAACCTACCCTTACTTAACCTAACCTTACCTAACCTAACCTAACCTAACCTAACTTTACCTTACCTTACCTTACCTTACCTTACCTTACCTTACCTTACCTTACCTTACCTAACCTTACCTAACCTTACCTTACCTCACCTTACCTTACCTTACCTTGCTTAAAACCGACACATAAGTTAAGGAATCCGGAATGAGAGTCGGTCTGACGGTCTTTGCATCACCCATTCTGTTTGTCGATGCAACACCAAACGCAACACCGCCAGCCGAGCCTTGCAAACTCACAACAAATTACAGGTGCTTGTGTGTGCTGGTGATGAGGCGGCGGTGGTGGTGAAGGAGGTGATGGTGATGCTAATTTTGGTGGTGTCGCGGCGTCGTGCCTCAGGGTGCTGACCTTGGCGACACCACCACCATCACCATCACCACCACCCCTTCACCTCCTTCATCGTGGTGGTGGTGGTGGTGGTGGTGGTGGTGGTGGTGGTGGTGGTGATGGCGTTGGGTACAGAGGCGCCAGAAAAACGAGAACATTTCCTTTAGTCGCGTTAGTAAGAGAAGGAGGAAGGGGAGAAGGAGGAAAAGAAGGAGGAGGAGGAGAAGAAGGAGGAAAAGAAGGAGGAGGAGGAGAAGAAGGAGGAGGAAAAGAAGGAGGAGGAGGAGAAGAAGGAGGAGGAAAAGAAGGAGGAGGGGAGAGGGAGTTAGTAAGGCCACTGCCCGTGAAAGTATTATTCTCCACCAACTTCCAAGGCCACCGCTCGACTCTGCTCCCCCTCACAGCTGTTCACGGGGAGGGGAGAGGGGGGTGAAGGGGAGACAAGGGCGTGGGGAGCTTGAGGGGTCGTAGGAGGACATGAAGGAAGACAGGGGAGCTTGAGATTGCTGGAGCGGTCATGGGAGAGGAAGGAGGAATGTGGGGAGGGATGGAGGGAAGGGAGAAGGGCATGAGTGCTTGAAGAGGTCACAGGAGGAGAGGGAGAGGGGAGAGAAAAATGTAGAGGGGTGAGAGAGAATAGAGAAGAAAAAGAGGAGGAGGAGGAGGAATGGGCGTAGGGTTGAGTGCTTGAAGAGATTGAAAGAGAAGGGAAGGAGAGACAGAAAGGGAGAGATATGTGAGAGAGGAGGAAGAGGAGTGGAAAGTAAAAGGAGGAGGAAAGAAGGAAAGAAAGGACGTGAGAGAGGAGGAAGAGAAGGAAGAGGAGGGAAAAAAGAAATTCGTGTATCGTACGTGAATTTCTGTGGCATGAAAATAGGTAGAAAAAATAGATTACTCCTCCTATAATACCCTTGAAATAGGAATAATTAAAAAGGAGAGAGGATAAAGAGGAGACTAAAGAGAAGGAGGAGGATGAAGAAGAGGAGGGAAAAAAAATTCGTGTACCGTACGTGAATTTCTGTGGCATGAAAATAGGCAGAAAAAAATTCCTCCTATTACATCCAGAAAATAAGAATAAATAAAAGGGAGAGAGGATAAAGAGGAGGAGGAAGAGGTGGAGGAGGAGGAATGGGCGTGTGGTTGACAGGTGGATGTCTTCTGCTCGTTGCGGTGATACAGGGGCGGTGAAATGTCTCCCGGTTAGGCCTGAGAAGCGGTGGACAGGTGGCCGGGGTCAGGGAGGGCGCTGTAAGGACGGGCAGGTAAAGGTAACGTGAGGGAGCGAGAGGGAGAAAGGAACAGGTGAGGGAGGGTATAAAGAAGGGTGGAGTGCAAGCATGGTAGAGAGTGAAAGTTAAGGGAGGGGAAGGGAGAGAGGGAGAAATGGGTGGAGAAGTAGAGATTTAGTGACATGTATGGGAAGGGAGGAGAAGGAGGTGGGAGGTCGGAGAGAGGGCCAAAGAATAAGAGAGACAGAAAAGAGGCAAAGAAAGAAAAGGGAAAGGAAGAGAAGAAGGAAGGTCAGAGGGGGAGAAAGAGTAGGTCAAAAAGGAGGAAAAGAAAGAGAGGTCAAAGAGTAGGACAAGGAAGGAAAGTAGAGTAGGGCAAGCATAGAAAGTGAAAGTTCAGTGACGGGGGAGAAAGTGAGAGTGAGGGAGAGAGAGGGAGAGGGATAAACAGTAACAGGTATAGGAGAAGAGGAGGAGGAGGAGGATTCAAGGAAGAGTAAAAAAAGGGGTGGAGGAGGACAAGCAAGGTGGAGAGTGAAAGTCAAGGCAGGACAGACAGGTAGACAGACAGTTGAGGACGGTGAAAGGTGAGGCAAGGTTAGGAAAGGACAGACAGGTAGGGGATGCAGGCAAGGGGTCAGGAGGGAGACAGGTGTGCCGTGTGCATAATGAGGTCCCAGATGTCGACGGGTTACCTGTATGACCTTACCTCTCACCTGGACTAAATTCGAAGATACAGGTGTTTCTATTGCCTTGAATCACCACCTCCAAGAAATGAAAGTGAAGTAAAAACGTGGTTATTTTCCTTAGAACATTGTTGAGGCATTTTTATTTCTTGAGAGGCTTCTAACTATTAATAAGGAAAGGTCGTGTAGTTTTTTTTTATATGTACATGTATGAATAAATATGAAAAATATGTGTGATTAGTTTCTTCAGTACATTTTAGGGGTATTTATATTTCTTGCGAGGCGTCTAACTAATATTAAAGAAAAGGAAGAATTAGTTTTTATACAGATCATGGTATTTCATCGTGTTTAAAGAGACCACCACCACCACCAACAACAACAACAACAACAACAACAACAACAACAACAACAACAACCTCGCCGTAGAGAAAGAATAAAGAAAAGAAGGAACATAAAATAAAGAGAAGGTGGAGAAATGCATGTATCAATTCTCAGTTCATTCCCCTGAGTGTGGAGTGGCTGGCTGCAGGTGGAGGAGGAGGAGGAGGAGGAGGAGGAGAGAAAAGTGGAAGAGATGGAGAGAGAGAAAAATAATACACGGAGCTTCTTGTTATTCTTTCTTAGTGTTTTATCTCGTGACTGACTAAAGGTGGAGGAGGAGGTGGAGGGGGAGGGGAACAGGTGGAGAGGGTGGAAAAATAATGGCCCATCTTTCTTGTTATTCTCTATTACTGTATTTTTCCGTGTGTGGTGTGTGTATGTGTGTGTGTGTGTGTGTGTGTGTGTGTGTGTGTGTGTGTAGGTGGAAGAGGTCAGGAAAGGTGAAATGGAGGTAAAAAAAATGATTACTTAGGCTTTATTTTTTTTTTATTTCTCAATTTATTCTCATTGGTGGAGCGAGGAGGTGGAATTTCAGTGTATAGTGGAAGAAGTGGAGAGGTCAGGAGGAGGAGGAGGAGTGGTGGGGAGAAAAAAAATATTACTCAGGCTTTCATCTTGTTATTTTTTGTGGATTATCGTGTGTGGAGTCAGGTGGATTATGTGTGTAGGTGGAAGAGTGGAAGGAACGTGAGATAGAGAGGAAAAATGGTTCTATTTTCTATTATTCTCACTTTTATTGTATTATTTTCCCATGTGGATCGAAGAGGGGGTTTGGGTGTGAAGTGGAAGAAGCGAAGAAGTCATAAGGTGGAGGAGGTGGAGAAGAAAAAAATTATGCAAGCCCAGGTGTTCACTTTCTCAATGTGTTGCAAGCCCCTGGAGCGTGTATTGGTGTTGCTGTGCTTATGTTGCAGAGTACAGCCACAACACATGACCTGGCTAGCGGAGGAGAGAAGAGAAGAGAAGGGATGGGAGGGGAATATATAAGAAGGGCAGGGAGGGGTAGAGAAGGGATGGTATGGGGAGGAAAGAAAAGTTATGGGGTGGGAGGGAAGGAAAAGGAAGAGAAGGGAAAAGAAGGGATGGGAAGGGAAGAGGAGGAGAAGAAACGGTAGGGAAAGAGAAGAGAAGACAAGAGCGGAGGAGAGTAGCGGGAAGGATGGAGGTGTTTAGTAAGGCCGTGACGAGCAGGTGCGGAATGGTAATGACGGTGAATGTGTTATCTTGTGACCTTAAGAATAATGTCAGCGCTCTCAGGTGTGTGTAGGTGTGTTGGCAGGTGTGCATAACCCTCATTAGTCAGGTGTGGAGCTTCACTGGACCGGAAAAGGGGGGAGGGGGGAAGGGATAAAAGAACTCAGAGGTACAGTTTTTACTTAGGTCTATCGGCGAGATATGGAAAAAATAGGGAAAAAGGTGAGAGTAAAACAGAGTACCGTACGTGTTTCTTTGGCATTAAAATAGGTGGGAGAATAACATTACTCCTAGCAGCTAGTAGCAGTAGCAGGCTTTTTTTTATTATTGTTTCCTTTTTGTGCCTTGTGCTGTCTTCTTTGCTGTAAAATAAAAAAATAAAAATACTTAACACTCTTGGAATGAAATATATGATAGGAAATGACGTCTTTGGGTAAGTTAGTTAGTTCTCGTGTTAATCTTGAGAGTAATATAAAAGAAAAACGAAAGGTAAAGGAAAGAGATAAAAAATATGACCTTTCACCTGAGATTACCTTGAGTTGAGAAAGAAAATAAAAGAAAAAAAGTTAAGGAAATAGTGTTGCATTTATCTCCACTTTATTGGGCAGGAGGAAAAAAAGGAGAGAGAAAATCCATCTACATATTAAGGAAAATGAGGAAAAGTGAAAAGAAAAAGAAATTAGATATCCATTTATTAGATCTTGAGAGAAAGGAGGAAAAAAGAGAGAGAGAAGGAAAAACCCAGCTACATAATAAAAGAAAATTAGGAAAAAAAAAATAATTAAGTATCCATTTTATTAGATCTTGAGAGAAAAGGAGGAAAAAAGAGAAAGAGAGAGAGGAGGAAAAACCCAGCCTCATAATAAGATCCACCCGAATCGTAACCTTTGAGAGAGGAAAAAAAATAAAAGGGAGGAAAGCAGGTCATCCACATACCCTCCCTTTCGTGCAATACCCTTGAGCTGGGAGGGAAAAAAAGGGGGTAAGGAAAGGGAAATTAAACTTTTTACCTGTATCTCTTATGCAGGAATAGCCTTCAAGAGAGAGGGAAAAAAAGAAGGGTAACCAGTTTCCCTTTTTGGTAGTCCTCTTTTGCAACATCCTTGAAAGTTAAAAAAGAAGATGAAGGGGAGAAGGGGAAGTTTTTTATGAGGGAAATAACTTGGAAAGGAAACAAATAAACAAAAAAAAACAAAAAAACAGACACCCCCTTTATGTATGGTTATTGAAGGAAAGGAAAGAGAAAGGAAAAAAAAGGAAAGGGCATGGGTGATTTTTTTATGATGGGAATAAATTAGAAGGGGATGAAAAGAACCATAACGAGTGACCCCTTCGTTTACAGTTAATGAAGGGAAAGAAAGGAAAGAAAAAAAGAGTGAAGGGAAAGGGGGGTGATTTTTATATGATGGGAATAATTTTGAAGGGGGAATAAGAAGAAGCATAAACAGACTCCCCCTTCATGTATAGTCATTGAAGGGAAGGAAAAGGGAGGAAAAAAGGGAGAAGGGAGAGGATTGTTTTTATGAAGGGAAATAAGTTAGAAAGGGAGAATAAAAACGGGAATAACCAGACAACCCTTCATCTATTCCTCCCTTCTTTTAGCCACTGGAAAAAAGGGAGAGAAAAAGGGAAGAAAAGGGAGGAGGGAAAATAAGGGAGATAAAGGGTTGTTTTAAATGATGAGGATGAATTTGAAAGGGAGATTAAGAAGAAGCATATCCAGGGAGCCCTTCATGTATCCTCCCTTCTTTTAGCCAATGAAGGGAAGGGAGAGAAAAAAAGGGAGAAAAAGTTACGTTTTTTATGATGGGAATAACTTAGAAGGGAGAATAAAAAGAGGCATAACCAGAGACCCCCTTCACGTATTCTCCCTATATTGGCCACTGAAGGGAAGGGAGAGTAAAAAAAAAAAGGGAGATATAGAGTTGCGTTTTTATGAAGGGAACAAAAAGAAGGGAGAATAAAAAAAAATGTATCCAGGGAGCCCTTCACGTATCCTCCCTTAATTAGTAACTGAAGGGAAGGAAGGGAGAGAAAAAAGGGAGAAAAAGTTGCGTTTCTTTATGATGGGAATAACTTAGAAGGGAGAATAAAAAAGAGGCATAACCAGAGACCCCCTTCACGTATCCTCCCTTTATTGGTCACTGAAGGGAAGGGAGAGTATAAAAAAAAGGGAGAATGTTACCTTGAATTTAGGGGAGACTTTATTACATCAGGGACTTAATTATGCATCGTGCACTCTGACTTATCCTCCCTTTCCTCTCCTCCCCTCCTCCCTTTCTTACTCCCTTCTCTCTCCCTTCATCCTTTTAAGTCATGTTAATTCCTCTCAATCCCACTTCAATCCTTCCCCTCCCTTCCTTTCCCCTCGTTTCTCATCCTCCTTTTCTTCCTCCTCCTTCTCCTCCTCCTCCCCGTCTTCCCCACTCCACCCCACAGTAATCATTCTCTTACCACCACCACTTTTTATCTTCCCCTCTTCTCCCCCTTAATCCCCTACCATACTCCACCCTCTTAGATCCCCTTTTCTTCCCCTTTCTTTCTTATCCCTTCCCCTCCCTATTCTTCCTTTCCCTTCACTACCCCTTCCTCTCCCTTCCCCTCTGTTCCCCTCCCTTCCTCATCCCTTCTTTATCCCTTCCCCTTCCTTCCCGTTCCTTTTCTCAGCTTCTTACCTTCCATTTCTTTCCTCTTCCCTCCCTTTCCCTCCTCCTCTTCCCCTTCCCCTCCCTTCCCCTCCTCCTCCTCTTCCCCTTCCCCTCCCTTCTCCACAATCCCCAAAGCCTCCACGCATGCTTGACCTCATCACCCCAAAGCCCTGATATGTAACTCCCCTCCTTACTCCCCACTACCCCCCAAATCCCCTTCCTCCCCACCCCAGGCCCCAATGTGACCCCCGACCTGTCCCTCCCCCCCCCCCTCCCCCCCAGCCTCGGGACTCTGACACGCCTCCTTATCATGGACGTCCCCGCTGCTGTGATGTGATTTAGTCCTCCTTGGGGAATGGGGAGGAGGAGGAGGAGGAGGAGGAGGAGGAGAGATGGAGGAGGATTGCAGGGTTAGAGAGGGTAATGCCTTGTCTCCTTTTTTTTTCTCTCCACACACACACACACACACACACACACACACACACACACACACACGCGAGGGTTAAAGGACCCGCCCGCTGGCAAACACTAATGCTCAGGGTCAGTCCGTGTAGGCCCTGACCACACACACACACACACACACACACACACACACACACACACACACGGAGCTATAGTCCGGCAAATCTTAAGTGGCGGCTCTGACGTAGACAACCCGCTAGACACTGGTGCTATGTGCTTCAGCTGACCTCCCTTGCACTGTGCCTCTCAAATCCTTCTCTCTCTCTCCCCGTGTCTCTCTCTTTCTCTCTCACTCTAGTATAAAAACAAATATGTTTTTTATGATTGATTCTCTATTTGTGAGTGAATACAAAGAAATTTGTACAACACTTGGCAGAGTTGCCACCGCGGCGTTGTCAGCTCAACTCAACCCAACACACCGCAGTTGCCAGTTGCTCTGTCTGCTTTAATTATCGCATTTCTGCCATTTTTTGGTGTGTGTGTCTGCCATCTCTCCCCGGCCATGAGGGGAGACAATGTCAAGCTATACAGCATAGTATTACTTATAAATAATAGAGCCTGTACCTATATGCAGAACTTGCCAGGACCTCCTCCTCCAAATCAAGCAAATTCTGATGAGTCATATGCAGGTGAATAGTGGGGTTCATGGAGATGTGGGGAGTGAGGGAAGAGGAGTGGTCAGAGAGAGCGGGAATAAGAACATAAAATATTACACTTTGACCTTTTTTTTATTTCACACCCTACCTATGGGTAAAGAGTCTGGTGCGTTGTTTTTAAAGAGTCTATTATTATTATTATTATTATTATTATTACTATTATTATTATTATTATTATTATTACATACATATTATTACATATTATTATTATTATTATTATTATTATTATTATTATTATTATTACGCATTGTCGCAAAATCATACCCTGAATCATACACTTAAATTTTTCTGCACACACACACACACACAAACACACACACACACACACACACACACACACACACACACACACACACACACAGAGAGAGAGAGAGAGAGAGAGAGAGAGAGAGAGAGAGAGAGAGAGAGAGAGAGAGAGAGAGAGAGAGAGAGAGAGAGAGAGAGAGAGAGAGAGAGAGAGAGAGAGAGAGAGAGAGACACACACATCATTGGCTGTCATTGCCAGAGAGAGAGAGAGAGAGAGAGAGAGAGAGAGAGAGAGAGAGAGAGAGAGAGAGAGAGAGAGAGAGAGAGAGAGAGAGAGAGAGGGAGAGAGAGAGAGAGAGAGACCGGTGTGCGAGGTCAGTTGGAGACGGGGCAACAGGGTCTAGCGCGCTCTCTAAGTCAGGAGCCGCCACTTAAGACGGGCTGGACTTATACCTACCTGCTCTGGAATCACAATATCGTCTGCACACACACACACACACATTTTCACACACACACACACACACACAATAATACACACGGCAACATTTACACTCTCATTGCCTTGGAAGATCCGCAAAGGCCTGATTACAGCGCTGACTATCTTCTTCCCCTTCTGCTCCCCTCTCTCTCTCTCTCTCTCTCTCTCTCTCTCTCTCTCTCTCTCTCTCTCTCTTCTTGTTCCATTTACCTCCTTTCATTTTCCTTATTTCTCCTCCTCCTCCTCCTCCTCCTCCTCCCTCCTCCTACCTCCTTCTTCCTCCTCCTCTCCCTTACGACGTGCCATTTCCTCCCTCTTTCTCCCCTCTTCCTCCTTCTCCCGGCTTGAGAGGAGAAGAATCCCTCCACCGAAGAGGCGCCTGGAGAGAAGATGTGGAGGAGAGGAAAAAGGGAGAGAAAACACTGCATCCACTCACTTAATCCTCTCAAGTGTTACTTCTCCTCCCTCCACTCATTCTCAAAGGTCACTACCCAGGTGGAGAGCACTTGGTCAGTCACGAGGAGAGGAGGAGGAGGAGGATCAGAGAGACGAGAATAAGCAAGAAAAGAATTGGATATCTCTGTAACCACTTGTATATTTGTGTTCTATTTTTGTCTCTCTCTCTCTCTCTCTCTCTCTCTCTCTCTCTCTCTCTCTCTCTCTCTCTCTCTCTCTAAAAATCAAGTATTGTGTTTTTGTGTGTGTGTGTGTGTGTGTGTGTGTGTGTGTGTGTGTGTGTGTTTTTCTTTCTCTTTTTCTTTGTGTTCGTTCTCTCCCTGTTTGTTTTTATAGCTTGACTTACCAAAAGGGATGATATTTTGCTCTCTCTCAGCATCCCACACACCTGTCCAGCATCCTGGCACCTGAAACACCTGAGAGAGAGAGAGAGAGAGAGAGAGAGAGAGAGAGAGAGAGAGAGAGAGAGAGATAGAGAGAGAGAGAGAGAGAGAGAGAGAGAGAGGCTAACAACATAGGTAGGCAGGTAGAGGAAGAAGGAGGGAGGGAGGTAAAGGAGAGATGAGAGAGAGAGATTCCTCAAGTGTGTCTGTTGAAGGAGGAGAGAGAAGGAGAGGGAGGAGGGAGAGTCTGTGTCTATTTATGTAGGGTGAGGTCTGTCTGAAGGCATTGGAGGAGGAGGTAGAGAGAGAGGGAGGAGAGAGAGTAGGTAAGGTCTCTGAAGGCATTGGAGGAGGAGGAGAGAGAGAGGAGGGAGAGGAGGGAGAGTAGGTAAGTAGGAGGAGAGAGATTGGAGAGAGGGAGAGAAGGTATGTAAGTGGTATTAGGAGAGAGAGAGAGAGAGAGAGAGAGAGAGAGAGAGAGAGAGAGAGAGAGAGAGAGAGAGAGAGAGAGAGAGAGAGAGAGAGAGAGAGAGAGAGAGAGAGACTATCTGCTAAAATATGGTGAGGAACAGGATGGTAAGGAAAAGAAAGAAAATAAATCGCTCTCAGTCTCCTTAAGAATTGCGTAGAAACTTGTATTTTTGAATGGATAAAGAAGGAAAGAAGGGAAGAGAAAGAACGAAATGGAGAGTGAAGAAGAATTGTGAAGAAAATGAGAGGTGAGAGAGAGAGAGAGAGAAAGGGAAAGTAAATCGCTACCTGTCCTTTAAATTAGTGTGTAGAAACGTGTATTTTGAATGAATATAAGAAAGGGAGAGTGAATTGCTGTGTGTCTGTCGAAAATTTGTAAAGAAAAGGAAGGTGAGGGAAAGAAAGGGAAAGTAAGCCGCTATGTCTCTCCTATAAATATTCGTATATAACGTGTATTTTTAATGAAGGAATAAAGGAGGAGGAGGGAGGAAGAGGAAGAAAGGGAGTGTCGAATTGCGTAGAAAAGGTGAGAGAAAGAAAGGGAAAGTTAAATCGCTACCTGTCCCATTAATAACTGTAGAAACGTGTATTTTGAATGAAGGAATAAAGGAAGAGAGGGAGGAAGAGGAAGAAAGGAACTGTTGAATTGCGTAGAAATGGGTAGAGAGAAAGAAGGGAAAGTTAAATCGCAACCTGTCCCCTAAATAATCGTGTAGAAACGTGTATTTTGAAGGATGAATGGGAGAGTGAACCGCTGTCTGTCTGCGGAAGAATTGTGTGGAAATGTGTTGAAGGAATGAATGGAGGGGGAGAGAGGGAGGGAGGGAGAGAGGGAGAATGGATGAGTGTCGGAGTGGAAGGGAGAGGATAAGGAGGGAGGGGAGGAGAGGGTGGGAGTGACAGTCCTTTGTGTGTTTAAAGGGAGAAGGAGAAGGAGGGAGGAAGGGAGGGAAGAACTTCAGGTTTGTTTGCCAGGAGGGAGGGAAGGAGGGAAGGAAGGGATCAGTGAAAGGGAAATACAAACAGAATGTCATTATTATTATTATTATTATTATTTCATCGAGGTTTTTCTCTCTCTCTTTCTCTCTCCCTCCAATTAAATCGCTGTGGTTTGTTCGTTCGTCCATGCGTATCATTCTTGGCGCTGAGAGAGAGAGAGAGAGAGAGAGAGAGAGAGAGAGAGAGAGAGAGAGAGAGAGAGAGAGAGAGAGAGAGAGAGAGAGAGAGAGAGAGAGAGAGAGAGAGAGACCGTTGTGGTAACCCTGAGGCACACCGTGATTCACCGCCCCTGAGAGAGAGAGAGAGAGAGAGAGAGAGAGAGAGAGAGAGAGAGAGAGAGAGAGAGAGAGAGAGAGAGAGGGAGAGAGAGAGAAGGTGACTGGGAGTGCCTTGTGCCTGGTAGTCTGGAAATGTCACTTTTCTTGGTGCAGCGGGGCGTTGTGTGTTCGTGTGTGTGTGTGTGTGTGTGTGTGTGTGTGTGTGTGTGCGCGTGCGTGGGACGGGGAAGGACAGGGCGTGTGATAACTGTTGAGTGTCGGGGGGGAGGGGAGGGGAGGGGAAAGGACAAGGTGTATGGCGGTACGACAGGCTGGGAGGGCGCGGTGTTGCAGGGTAAAGGGAACTCAGGGGGCCGTTAAGAAGGCAAGGGAGGGCGTGGTGTGGCTGTGTGGTGGTGTGTGGCAGGGGGTGAGGGTGTGGGTGGCGTGTGGCAGGGTGAAGGGGGTGACTTAAGGGGGTCAGGAACAAGGCAAGGGCGTGTGGTGCCCTGCTTGGCGTTCATGTTCCAGCAGGCGTGGCGGCGTCCTCCGAGGTGACGTGCTGTCCTCCCTCCCCTGGCTGGGTCCATCAGGTAGATCAGCTCCCGGTGTTGCTGGTGCTTTGTTTGTGTCAGCGTGGGTGTGGGCGTGGGCGTGGCCATGGGCGTGCGAGGCTCCAAGGAGTGCCTGGGGCCGGGCGAGGGGCACCGCTACCCGTCCGTGCCGGCCTTGGCGCGGCCACCATCTCGCCGCGCGCCGCCTCCAGGAACTGTTTTTCCCGCGTGAGTCAGCGCGCCTTATTGGGCAGCCGCGGTGACACGGCCCGCGGCGTGCTGCTGTCAGTCTGCTAAACATGGCTGCCGTGCTGACGGGCTGATGGCAGTGCTGTTCTGGGGAGTGATACAAACAGCATCTTTACCAGTTATTGTTCGGCCCCATTTAAGCCCCTGCCGGCCTCCTAACCCCGTCCTGCACACTTCTAAGTCTCGTCCTGCCTCGTTCCAGTCTCTTAACCTCGTATCTCATGACATCCCTCCCTGCCTTCCCCGCCTCCCACACTCCCTCCCCTTCGTCCCCTTCACCGTGCCGCCGCGGCCCCGCACGCCCGTCATGGCCCTAGACGGTCATGGCCAGGCCGGCGGCTGTCCGTCAGGCGTCACCGGCTGGACGTGGCGCCGCGCCCCTGCCTGCCTCGGCCACCTGCTTAGGGCTCGCTTAGTGGCGGGCGTCAGCGTCAGGTTGTCAGGGAGGAGCGGCTGTGTGCTGTCCGGCGAGGGCGTGCGGGCGTGGGCGTGGTCTTGTCCAGCCGCGTCTCGACCAGTCAGTCTCGTTGGTCTCGTCCTCCGCCTCCAGAACCTGACCTCCGCCGCTGTGAGACTAGGGCTGTTACTGAGCACGTGATTGTGGCGCCGAGTCTGATGATGATAGTGATGATGATGATGATGATTCGACTCCTGCTCACCTCAACCTGGCCACTCGAAGGTCGCTCTTTTTGTCCAGCCTCACCACCTGTGTTCTGTGTCACCACCACCACCACCACCACCACCAGCTTCACCACCAGGCCGCATAAGCCACAGTATAGGTCTTGCAAGCGGGTGTAGGTGTAGACGGGGGGAGGGATTGCATAGAGGAGGGATAGGACGTGGGTGTGGGTGGGTGTGGCCGAGATCCTTAGGCCTTTTGTGGGTGTTAATGTGTGTGTGTGTGTGTGTGTGTGTGTGTGTGTGTGTGTGTGTGTGTGTGTGTGTGTGTGTGTGTGTGTGAAGTCATTGTAATTTTAGACTACAAGGTTTGTGTTCCCTCCCCTTGTCTCTCTCTTTCTCTCTCGTGGCCTGAAGAAGAAGGAGGAGGAGGAAGAAGAGGAGGAGGAGGAGGAGGAAGAGGTACTTGTGGTGGTGGTTGTGAGGGTGAGTGACCACCAGAACTCAACCACACGTCATGTTAGCCAGACGCCGCAATCACCACCACCACCACCAGCCTCACCCAATCTCCCACCCATCCCTTCCCTTCCCTCATCTTCTCTCCCCTCCCTTTACAGACACACACAGCACACAACCTCCCATCCCCGTTACTCTTCTTCCCTCCCCATGCCTCATCTTTCCTCCTCTTTCTTACCTTTCCCTTCCACCTCCTCCTTTCCTTCCATTTCTCCTTCCCTCCTACCTCCTTTTCTTCATATTTTTTTCTGTGCCTTTCCTTCCCTACATCGTCCTACACTTTTCTTCTCCCTTTCCTCTCTTTCCCTTCCTTTCCCTCCCCATCCCCTCCTCCCTCATTTCCCCTTACCAACTCTCCCCTTCCCTATCTTCCCCCGACTTCCCCTCCTCCCTATCCCTTCCCCTTCATCTGCCTTCTCACCCACGCATCCTCCTTCATTCTCCCTTCTAAACCTCCCCTTCTCCATTCCCCTCCCCTGGCCTCCCCTCCTCCCCACCCTTTCCCTATCTCGCCGCGACCCGCCTTCCCTCGCCATTGGAATTTAAATCGATCCCCTGGCCTGTTTAATAACGGGGCCAAGGGGCGGAGAGGCTGCCCCATCGCTTCTAAGGCCCCGTGCATGCCGTGGGTTACCGGGGCCGACGGGGGAAGGGGTGGGGAGACGAGGGGAGATGGGGAAGGGGGATGAATAACGCGTAGGAGAGGGGAGAAGGAGGAAGGAAGGGGAGATTAGGTTAGACAGCAAAGACAGGGTGACAATATAAGGGTGAAGGGTGACAAGGTTTTATAGTAGGTAAGGCTTGGAATCTAAAGGGTGAAGACAGTGCGAGATAAAAGGGTGAAGGGTGACAGAAGAAGGGTGATTAAGGGCTGGGTGTTAATAGGGCGAAGGGTGACATTAGGTAAGACTACGAATATTCAAAGGGTGAGAAAAGGGTGTTTTGAAAGGGAGATAAAGTAACGTTTTAAAAAGGGTGAGAGGCAAAACTAAGACTCAGGAACTGTTTAAGGGTGCGAAAAGGCTGTTTGGAAGGGTGATTATGATCTGGGAAGAGTAAAGAAAAAGAGAACGATGAATAGACGAGGAGGAAGATAAGAAGGAGGAAGAGAAAAAACAACAATAAAGACAATAATGAAGAAAAATGACAAAAATAAAAGAGAAAGACATATTTAGCGACCACAATCAAACAAACAAACAAACATACAA
This sequence comes from Eriocheir sinensis, assembly GCF_024679095.1. Taxonomy (NCBI): domain Eukaryota; kingdom Metazoa; phylum Arthropoda; class Malacostraca; order Decapoda; family Varunidae; genus Eriocheir; species Eriocheir sinensis. The sequence continues at coordinate 15,566,264 of NC_066533.1, forward strand.
ACAAAACGAAAGCAAGCAAGCAAGAAAGCAACAGGTAAACGTCTTTAGGTGGAGAGAGAGAGAGAGAGAGAGAGAGAGAGAGAGAGAGAGAGAGAGAGAGAGAGAGAGAGAGAGAGAGAGAGAGAGAGAGAGAGACCCACAGCCACGGAGCCAGGCCCAAGAGACACGTTAATAGAGTTTTAGAAGAGCGTCTTGTGTTAAGGGGTGAGGGCGGCGCGACGCTTGGCAAAGAAAAGAGCCAGTTAGGAAGGCTTGCTCCTGACACTCAATGGCGGGGCGCTCATGCATTCTGGAGGAGGAGGAAGAAGAAGAAGAGGAGGAGGAGGAGGAGGAGGAGGAGGAGGAGGGATAACAGTATAATAGAGAGGAGAACTGTGGAGAGACTGAGGAAAGGAAGGGAAGATAAAAAGGAAAATGAGAGGTGGAGGAGGAGGAGAGGAAAAATATGGAATAGTAATTAAGAAAAGGGAATAAAGACGAGATTAGTGGAGAGGCTTAGAAGATAGGAAGGAGGAGGAGAGATAAAGGTATAATAGAGAGGAGAAGTGTGGAGAGACTGAGGGAAAAAAAGGAGAGGAAGATTAAAGGAGAATGAGAGGAGGAGGAGGAGGAGGAGGAGAGGGAAAATATATGGAATAGTAATTAAGAAAGAAGAGGGGAGGAAAGAGGAAAAAGAAAAGGGAAGAAAGACGAGGGAAGTGGAGAGGCTGAGAAGATAGGGAGAGGAAAATGGAGTAGAGAGAAGGAAAGGAAGGAGAGGAAAGAATGGGATAGATTAGAGAGGAAGAAGAGAGGGGAGAAATAGTACAGAGGAAGAAGAGAGGAGAGAAACAGGAGGAAAGGAGAGTAGAGGAAAGGAAAAAAAGAGGAAGAGGAAAAAAGGAAAGAAGTTAAGGAGAAGTTTGTTTGTTTGTTTGTTTGTTTGTTCTCCGGGAGGCAGATCATGTTTGTTGTGTTTGCTCGGTCACACACACACACACACAAACACACACACACACACACACACACATTGAGACACACACGTTTATCTTATCAACACACTATGTGTGTGTGTGTGTGTGTGTGTGTGTGTGTGTGTGTGTGTGTGTGTGTTCCTCGAGAGCCACTAACTACCTTTCCGTGATAAATGGAGGAAGAGAAAGAGGAGGAGGAGGAGGAGGAGGAGTGGCTGTAGGGGCAGTAGAATAATGAAGTGGGTGGAGTAGGTGGTGATGGTGGTGGTGGGTGGATGGATGATGGGTGGTGGGGGTGGGGGGTGGGGGATATCTTAAGGGCTTTAATAGGAGGAGGAGGAGGAGGGGACGTAGGAAATATTTATAGGGGGGGGTGAACAAGATAGGTTACAAGACAGGAACGTGAGAGAGAGAGAGAGAGAGAGAGAGAGAGAGAGAGAGAGAGAGAGAGAGAGTGAGTTAGGTTAGTGGGTGGGGAGTTTGAGGGTGTAGCTGGGTGATATATAGGGGAGGGGGGTGGGGAGGGAGAGTAGCAATAGGCAGGGTGATGAATAAGAGGAGGAGGAGGAGGAGGAGGAGGATGTGGAGTAGTGGTGGTGGTGGTGGAGCATGAAGTGGAATGGATGTTGAGAAGATGGTGATGGTTAGGGATGGAGGTGGAGGTGGTAGCATTCATTATTTATTCATCTATTCCTCTACCCATTCATTCATTCATTCATTCACTTATTCACTTCTTTTTCGTACAATATAGAAAAAAACAGACCAAATATTGAACCTAAGAAAAGTTTAAAAAAATACCTTAAAATTCTTTCCCAAAACTAAAACTAACAAAAAAAATCCTTAAATTCTTCTCAAAAATTAAACCCAAGAAAAAAATCCTTAAAATTCTTCCCTAAAACTAAACCTAACAGAAAAAATATCATTAAAATCTTCCCAAAAAAAATAAACAAAAAAAAATCCCTTAAAATTCTTCCCTAAAAATAAACCTAACAAAAAAATATCCTTAAATTCTTCTCAAAAACTAAACCTGAAAAAAAATAATCCTTCAAAATTCTTCCACAAAACTAAACCGAAGAGAAAAAAGATAAAAAAAAAAATCAAAATTCTTCCACAAAATAAACAAAAAACAAATTAATATCACCAACAATGATCGCGTGTATTCCCACAGGTGTTATGCCCCAGGTGGTTCAGGTGATGTCACGTGATAGGGAGAGGAGGGGGAGTGGATGGGGTAAGGAGGAGGAGAGGTTAGGGGGGCAGGGGGGGGGGGAGTCGTGTCATGCCCTCAAAACACACTTGCCGTTGCTGGGGTATGTGTGTTGCCCCGCCGTGACCCGAAGAAAGGAGGTGATGGGTGGGAAGGGGGTGAAAGGAGTGGGAAGGAAGGCGATAGAGAAGGAAGGAGGTGATGGGTGGGAAGGGGGTGAAAGGAGTGGGAAGGAAGGCGATAGAGAAGGAAGGAGGTGGATGAGGAATTGGAAGGAAGGGAAGGGAAGAGAGGGAATAGGGAATAGGTAATGTAGGTACCATGGAAGAAGGGAAGTGAAGGAAGAGATTGTATGGGAAAGGAAAGGAAAGGAAGGGAAGGAAAACATATGATAGAGAAAAGATCGTGAGGGAAGGAAATGTAAGCAAAGGAAAGGAATAGAAGGGGAAAAAAGAATGAATACAGAAAAGGATGAGAAGGGAATTGCAGAAAAAAAATGAGGGAAAAAAGAATTAATAAAGAAGAGGTTGAGAAGGAAAAGAAGGAAAGCGAGAGAACTGAAGGAAAGAAAAAGTGAGGAAAAATATGAAATGGGAGACAGAGATTTTATGGGAAGAGAAACAAAGGAAGGAATAAAAAAAATTAAAAAAAACAGACAAAAGTACAGCCTCAGTGTGTGTGTGTGTGTGTGTGTGTGTGTTTTGTTGGTGACTTGAATTGCAGTGAAAGCAAAAGCCACATGACATCTGTTTGTACGTGTGTGTGTGTGTGTGTGTGTGTGTGAGGTCAGCGGCGCCTAACATGGTGCGGCAGGACAGTCACCACTAACCCTGAGAGAGAGAGAGAGAGAGAGAGAGAGAGAGAGAGAGAGAGAGAGAGAGAGAGAGAGAGAGAGAGAGAGAGAGAGAGAATGTAAAATAATGTAAAAAAGAAAAGAATTAATAGAAGGAAGAGGAAAGGAATTTAAGAGAGAGAGAGAGAGAGAGAGAGAGAGAGAGAGAGAGAGAGAGAGAGAGAGAGAGAGAGAGAGAGAGAGAGAGAGAGAGAGACTAAGTTATAATCTCCCTTCCTAAAAGTATGATAACTAACTCTCCCTTCTCGCACTCTCCCTTAACTTTCTTCCCCCCTCCTCCTCCTCCTCCTCCTCCTCCTTAATTTCCCTTTCCTACCTGCCTCTTCCTTCCTTCATCTTATCCTCCCTCATTTACCTTGTTTCCTCAACCGATGGCTCTCACCTTTCCTCCTCCTTTCGTTCCCTTCCTCCCTCCTCTGCCTCCTCTTTCCCTTCCTTTCCTTCACTTCTTCCCTCCACTTCCTCCTTTCCTTTCCTTCCTTTCTCTTATTCCCCCCTTTCTCTATCTTTGTCTCCCTTATTCAGTCTTTTTCCTCCTCTCTTCTCCCTGCTTCTCCCTTTCTTCTGGTTCCCTTGTTCCTTCTTTCATCAGTTCTTTATATCAACCTTCTTTGTCTCCCTTCTTCAGCCTCTTTCCTCCTCTCTCTACTTCTCCCTTCCTCTCCCTTCCCCTGTCTCCCTGTTTTAGCTCCCTTATTGCATCGCTTCTTATTCCCCGTTCGTCTCTGTCCTTCTCTCCCTTCTCTCCCTGGCTCTTTCCTTCTCCCTGCTCATCCTTCTCCCTTCTCCCTTCTCCCTGGTCCCTTGTAGGTCCATCTTGTATCGAACGCGTCCAAGTCGTTTAGTTCGACACCCAAGGGACTAAAGGGGGTCGTCTCTCTCTCTCTCAAAAGTGGATTTCGTGTCATGTTACTTGATGAAACGGAAGCTGTGTTCATTATATCAGAGAGAGAGAGAGAGAGAGAGAGAGAGAGAGAGAGAGAGAGAGAGAGAGAGAGAGAGAGAGAGACGGGTGGAAGGGAGCAGAATGGCTGACAGTCGCAATTTATATCCATTTCTGCCCCTGATTAAGCTGCCAAAATGGAGGTGTGGTGATGGGTGGCGAGGGAATGGTGCAGGAGAGGAGGAGGAAGGACGGGAGAAGAGGAGGAGGAGGAAGGAAGGAAGGGAGAAGAGGAGGAGGAGGAAGGAAGGAAGGGAGAAGAGGAGGAGGAGAAAGGAAGAGAGAAGAGAAGGAGGAAGGAAGGAAGGAAGGGAGAAGAGGAGGAGGAGGAAGGAAGGAAGGGAGAAGAGAAGGAGGAAGGAAGGAAGGAAGGGAGAAGTGGAGGAGGAAGCCCATGGGAATTTTAAAACGAAACTATAGTGAATGTGTAAGTGTGTAAACGATATGCCAGGTAGCAGCTTCACATGGCTCTTAGTCTGCATAAAATCATGTATATATGTATGAGTATTTATGTATAAGTGTAGCAGAGGGACCGTAATAACATGAATGAATGATATGGGCCCTAAGCGATTACTCATGTCAGAATGGGAGGCGGAAGGGAAGGTGAGTGTACAGATGACAGGGAGGGAGTGACAGCCAGAAGGGAGGCGTGGAGACGAGACTTAGCACTGATGTAATGAGGGAGACTGGATCGGGTGTTAAGCAGGGCGAGGGAAAGGGAGGAAGAAGTGGCTGTTTACGGGGAAGGAAGGTAGGTAGGTAGGTAGGTAGGAGTTGTTAGTAAGAGAAGGGAAGGGCTCTCTCTCTCTTTGTTGTTGTTGCCTTTGAGCCGCGTCCTTTGATGTTAAAAAAAAAGTCAGTTCAGAATTTAAAATAAAGTTACACACCACCACCAACAAAAATAATAAACCAATAATAAAGTTTGGCGTAGAAGCGAGAAATGGAATCAGGTCACACACACAATAACAGAACTATGTAGGTTATTTATGTTAGGTAATAAAGTTAAAACAGAGAGGTCAGTTCAGAGTTACGATAAAGTTACACGCGAACACACACATCACAAACCAATAAAAATAAAGTCGAACAAAGTGACGATACATGAAATCAGGTCACATATAACGCCACCAGAAAAATGTGGGTTAGGTTAGATTAGATAAGAGTGGCGCTGTATTTATTGTCTGTTTATATATCACAGGAAGCACTCAAGGGCAAGGAAGCAAACAAAAGCAGACGGCGTTAAAAATAGCCCGAATGAAGGGAAAAAAAAGATAGAGAATTGCTTAAGACAGGACTAGGATGGAGTTTTTTTTTTTTTTTTTTTTTTTACATTAAAGGAGAGATCAAGGGCTTAAAAAAAAACAATGAAAAAAAATGCCCGCTACTTACTAACTTAACAACCTGAATACAATAATCATAATAAAATAACTAGTAAAAAAATAACAAACAGATTAAGACAGTTATTAAGGGGAGGGGAAGGAGGGGGAGCAAGGGAAGGGGCGGAGCTAAAAATACGATAAAGACTTCACAAACACAAAAAAACTAACCTAACTTAACAACCTAGATGCAATAATCATAATAAAATACATGCACACAAAGGAGTTGGTTAAAAAGATCATACACACCTAACTTAAAATCATCATAATAAAAATTGATTCAGATAAAGTTGATAAGAGGGAAAGGTGTTAAGGGTTTGCAGCGGAAGGGGCGGAGCTTAAAATACGATAAAAACTTCACAAACACAAAAAAACTAATCTAACCTAACAACCTAAATACAATAATAATAATAAAATACATGCACACAAAGGAGTTGGTAAAAAAAAATCATACACACTTAGAAAAAAATAACATAACCTAACAACCAAAAAATAATGAAAAAAAAAAAAAGGTTTCAAACAAAGGAGTCGATAGGGAGCAAGAGGCAGGGGGTAAGGGGGAAAGGGTAAGCAGGGTGGTGGTGGTGGTGGTGGTAAGCAGAAGCAGGGTGTGAGTGATGACGCGCACAGCTGATCGATAGACTATTGACGTCACCGCTGGGAGTCACTGCTATTGCTGCTTGGAGGGAGAGGGAGAGGGAGAGGGAGAGGGAACACCTGATACAAAAGCTGAGGGAGAGAGTTAGGTCCGTATTACTAAACATTCCGTCGCCCAAGAACACATATTTGACAAGGCTTTCATAGGAGTTTGGGACATTTCCAAGAGTAGTTTTATGACCCTGGTGGTAGTTTGACCCTTCTTCTGTACCGTGAATCTAAAGAAACACTTATTAGAACCCGATTGATCCCCTCTTTGACCTTCAGAAATAGTCGATATGAGAAGCGAAGAGAAATAGGTAATATGGGATGGGGAAGGGTTGCTTTATATGGGGGGAGAAAAGGGAAGGGAATTAGAGGGAGAGAAGACACCTGATACAAGGGTTGAGATAGAGATTTAGTGTACAGTAACAAGAAGAAGCGAAGAGAAATAGATGATAAGGGATAGGGAAGGGATGTTTTGTATGGGTGAAGATATAGACTTTAGAGAGAGAGGTATTGGAGGTCATGAGTTAAAATGAATGGAAAATGAGTGAAGAAAGGGACACATAAGAACATAGGAACATAAAAGAAGAAGGGTTAAACTTTAGAGAACAGGTAACTTTTTCCAGCAAAGGAGACAGTTCAAGGGCAAAAAAAAAAAAAAAAAAAAAAAAGGAAAAAATAATGAAAAAAGGCCCTCTACTCCCTGCTCCTAAAAAGAGTCCAGAGGAGTGGCCGGAAGACAGGTCAATTTCGTGAGGTCATGAGTTTATATGAATAGAATATAAGTGAGGAGAGGGACACACCAAATATTACCTATTCTAATGGGTATTGGAGATCTTGTATGGGGTAAGGGGAAAGAAAAAAAAAGAGGCAACAGGAATCGTTTAAAATATTCCACAAGTTAAAATAAATTAAATAAAAAGAGAAACGTTTTATATGGGCAAGGTAAAGTAGGTTAATGGTAAAGGGGGAAATCATAATGGAAATGGGAGGGACTGGAAGATGTGCTTGGGGTTAGGAGGCTGTGCTTAAGGGGTGCTATAAAGACCAGGAAGGGGTGATCAGACCAGTAATTCAGGTGAGAAGTTTGGTGCAGCTGGCAAGGGTCGGGGTGGAAGGGGTGAAGGGTGTCGGCGGGGTGGAAGGGGTGAAGGGTGTCGGCGGGGTGGAAGGGGGATGTAAGAGTAAGGATAAGAGTGGAAGGGGTGGCAGGGGAGAGGGTGGAAGGAGTAACGGCAGGGTGAGGATGAACGTGGAAGGGGTGACATGGGAAGGGTGGAAGAAGATAGCAGGGTGAGGATGGAGGTGGAAAGAGGTGGCAGCAGGGTGAAAGGGGTGAGAATGAGGGTGGCAGGGGTGGAAGAGTGAGGGTGAGAGTGAAAAGGGGTGACGGCAGGGTGTGTGAGCGAGGCATGAACGTCAGGGTAGGGTGAGGAAGGCAAGGGCGGCAGGGTGTGTGAGTGAGGCAGGAACGGCAGGGGAGGGTGAGGAAGGCAAGGGCGGCAGGGTGTATACTGTATAAGTGAGCCATGGACAGCAGGGTAGGGTGAGGAAGTTAAGGGCGGCAGGGTGAGGCAGGAACGGCAGGGGAGGGTGAGGAAGGCAAGGGCGGCAGGGTGTATACTGTATAAGTGAGCCATGGACAGCAGGGGAGGGTGAGAACTGAGGAAGGCAAGGGCGGCAGGGTGAGTTAGAGAGGCAGGGTGTGTAAGTTAGGCAGGAACAGCAGGGAAGGGTGAGGAAGGCAAAGTGAGTGAGCCAGGCAGGGTATGTGAGGCATGGGCGGCAGGGTGAGTGAGCCAGGCAGGGATTACCAAGCTTTGTGGCGGGCAAACGTGGCGCAGACTCTGGAAAGCTGGCGAAAAAGTGATGGAAAATTGAGGGGCGGGAGGCGAGTGAGGGAGGGAAAGGAGTTTGGAATTCTGACATGAACGGTCTGCAGCAGGGACGTGAGGTGAAGGTTACTGCAGGCGGTGTAGGTCGTGACGGCGGACAGGTAGACAGGCGAAGCAGTGAATAATTAGATGAGAAGACGAACAGACAGAGAAGCAGATAAAAATGACAGAAATGAATAGGGAAACAGACACACACTCTTCGACAAATTAACAGGTAGATAGGTAGACAGGCGAAGCAGTGAATAATTAGATGAGAAGACGAACAGACAGAGACGCAGATAAAAATGACAGAAATGAATAGGGAAACAGACACACACTCTTCGACAAATTAACAGGTAGATAGGTAGACACGTAGACAATCATACAGACAAATACACAGGTAAATAAACAGATAAGTAAGCAATTAGACAAGAATGCAGGTAGATACACAGGTAAAGAGGTAGAGAATCACACAGACAGACAGACAGGTAGATAATAGGTAGAACAGGTGTCTCAGTAATGAAGAAAAAGGTAAAGGTAAGAAAAGAAAGAAAAAAGAAAGAAGCAGTTTAACATGTACTTCTAAGTGTGGAGGAGACGAACAAGGAAGGGAGGGAGGAAAAGAGTGAGAGGAAGGAGAGAGGCACTTTAAGGCTAGGAGAGAAAAGAAAGGAAGGAAGGAAGAAAGAAGCCATTTAACATGTACTTCTAAGAGTGGAGGAGACGAACAAGGAAGGGAGGGAGGAAAGGAAAGAGAGAAGGGATGAGGGACGGCCGGTTATCTCAATAGTGGAAAAAAAAGTAAAGAAAGAAAAGAACAAAAATAGAAAGGAAGGAAGGAAGAAAGAAGCCATTTAACATGTACTTCTAAGAGTGGAGGAGACGAACAAGGAAGGGAGGGAGGAAAGGAGCGAGAGGAAGGAGAGGGGGTTGGGAGAGGGCCACCGTAAGGCTATCTCAGGTGGAGTCAACTCATTACCTGCCAGAGCTGATGCCAAGAGTGACCTGTCCCGTCCCGCGCCGCCACGCCCTCCTCCTTACCTGCCTGCTTGACAACTTGCTCACCTGTGTTACCTGCTGAGAGAGAGAGAGAGAGAGAGAGAGAGAGAGAGAGAGAGAGAGAGAGAGAGAGAGAGAGAGAGAGAGAGAGAGAGAGAGAGAGAGAGAGAGAGAGGAACAAGCAGAAATGGAGGAGAGAATGAGAAAGATAAAAAGGAACAAGTAGTAATGGAGAGAGAGAGAGAGAGAGAGAGAGAGAGAGAGAGAGAGAGAGAGAGAGAGAGAGAGAGAGAGAGAGAGAGAGAGAGAGAGAGAGAGAGAGAGAGAGAGAGAGAGAGAGATATTTTTTTTCTCAGACTTTATTTTTTTTCACACACACACACACACACACACACACACACACACACACACACACACACACACACACACCTGTAAGTTATGGGGTCATTAGCATTAATTAGCCGTTCTGCATTAAGTGAGGAGGAGTCTTGAATGCCTCGTGGGACGCCCTTCCACGCCGCGCTGAAGGCTTGCCCATTTGTGGTCTTCTAACTTACGGGGAAGTGCTGAGAGAGGGGGGGGGGTGCGATGGGGGAGGGGAAGTTGTGAGGGGTGAATATATGTGTTAGTGGTGTCTGTGTGTTTGTCTGTTGGTTTGCTCTTACGTGGGGCGCTGAGACTGGAGTGGGGTGAAAGGGGGGAGGGGGTGTATGGAGGGTGTGTATAGGGGGGAAGCTGTAAGGGGTGAATGAATATATGTGTTACTGGAATGTGTGTCTGTCTGTTGGTTTGCTCTTACGTGGGGTGCTGAGACTGAAGTGGGGTGAAAGGGGAGGGGTGTATGGAGGGTGTGTCAAGGGGTGGATATATGTGTTAGTGGTATGTGTATTTGTCTATGTTGTTTTTTATTTGTTTGTTTTTTATCCCAGTCTCATCTTGTGTCTTTTTCTCCTTCCTTTTCACTCAAGTTTCTCTTCTATTTATTCTTTATTTAGTCTCCCATTATCATCCTCTTGTTTTTTTGTTTTGTTTTTATGCCTGTATTTTCTCTCTCTCTCTCTGTCTGTTCTACCTCTTCTTACACTCATGCATAACTTCTACTGTCTTCCTCTTGTATTTCCGTCTATTCTGTCTCCGTCTGTCCTCCCCGTCTGTGTCCCGTCTCCTCTTCTCCCTCCCCTCCAAGCTATTGATCGGGAAAATTGACAGGTAAGGGTGACGTGAAGCCTCTTGTACCTCATCTCATTCCGCCTAACCTCGTGATTAGAAATAGATAGGATCGGTAGGGGAGAGGAGAGAGAAGGGGAGGGGGGAGGAAGATGGGGAGAGCTAATGGAAAAGATTGAGAGGAGGAGGGAGGGAGGGAAGAGGAGGACGAACTAGAGAAAGAGAGAGGAGGGGAAGATGGGAGATAAGAAGAAGGTAGATGAGAGAGAGAGAGAGAGAGAGAGAGAGAGAGAGAGAGAGAGAGAGAGAGAGAGAGAGAGAGAGAGAGAGAGAGAGAGAGAGAGAGAGAGAGTATATTTGGTGGCAACGCAGGAGGTATGGAGGAATAAAAGAAGAGGAGAGATAAAAGGGATGAATGGAGGGGAGAGTGGAGGAAAGAAAAAATAAGAATGGAGAGAGGGTGAAGGAATGGGAGAGAGAGAGAGAGAGAGAGAGAGAGAGAGAGAGAGAGAGAGAGAGAGAGAGAGAGAGAGAGAGAGAGAGAGAGAGAGAGAGAGAGAGAGAGAGAGAGAGAGAGAGGCTGACGTAAACATTTTTGGTCTGGCCCGGAGAGAGAGAGAGAGAGAGAGAGAGAGAGAGAGAGAGAGAGAGAGAGAGAGAGAGAGAGAGAACATTAGTATGGAAATCTCATTACATCTTCGTGGCGGACCGTGACGCTGCGTCTCCTCCTCCTCCTCCTCCTCCTCCTCCTCCTCCTCCTCCTCCTCCTTTAAAATTTAAAATTTAAAATTAAAATTAAAATTAAAATCCAATCTTTCAAAATTTGCCGACGACACAAAGGTGGGTGGGAAGGCCCTCACGACGGCAGACTGCGAAATTATCCAGAGAGACCTGGACCAGATCACTCGGTGGTCAGAAAAATGGCAGATGTCCTTCAACACTACCAAATGTAAAGTAATGCATATCGGATCCAGAAACAGCAACCACATATACCACATGGGTGGCGAACCACTACATGTTGCGCAAGAGGAAAGAGACCTCGGGGTCACCATCAGCGGTGACTTGAAACAAACAAAACACTGCAAGTCCGCCTGTAAGAAAGCCAATACAATGCTTGGGTTCATATCGAGGAACTTCGAATACAAGACGCCGGGAGTTATGTTATCCTTGTATAATTCGCTGGTAAGGCCCCACCTGGAATACGCCGTGCAATTCTGGTCTCCTAATTACAGGAAAGACATTGAATTACTTGAGAGAGTACAGCGCCGCGCCACGAAGATGATACCATCACTGAGGACGAAACCCTATGAAGAACGACTCGAGCGACTCAACCTCTTCACGTTGGAAAAGAGACGACTGCGGGGAGACATGATACAAGTCTTTAAGTACCTGAACAAGCTCAGCAACGTTGATCACTCCAAACTCTTCACGCTACAAACTAACCTGAGAACAAGAAACAACGGAAAAACAATTCAAGCAAAGCGATGCAATACCGACATCGGCAGGAGTTATTTCTCGAATAGAGTTGTTCGCCACTGGAACAGCCTTCCTGCAGAAGTGGTTAGCGCAGAGACCATCAACTCCTTCAAGAAACGCATTGATCGCCACTTTGCTGCAACAGGAGTGAACTGAACGTTCCCAAGAGTAGGTACACAAGTGCTTTAATCCTTCCCTGCAAGCCACTCCTGTGGCAAACGGATTGATTAAATCACTGAACGCAGGCAGCCTAGTAATGAGCCAACAGGCTTTCTGCTGCCTGCTAGTCCATGTTTCCATGTTTTCCTCTTTTTTCTTCTTCTCCTTAACCTTCTGCCACTACTTCTACTGCTGCTACTACTACTACTACTACTACCTCCTCCTTGTGTGTGTGTGTGTGTGTGTGTGTGTGTGTGTGTGTGTGTGTGTGTGTGTGTGTGTGTAAGGCAAACAGTTTATTTTCCTCACTCAACGCAAGATGGAAGAGGAGAAGAAACCATGAGGAGGAGGAGGAAGAGGAGGAGGAGGTGGTTAAACACACACACACACACACACACACACACACACACACACACACACACACACACACACACACACACAGAGGCGTACACGTGTCATCTGATCCACTGTTTCTTTTTTTTTTTTATCTCTCTCTGGACGTGACATTTAAGATCACAAAAGGATAGATATTCTTTGACCTTTCTTTCCTTCCCTTCCCTTCTCTTCCCTTGCCTTCCCCTGTCTTCCCCTCCCTCCCCTCTCCATCATTTTCTCCTCCCTTCACCTTCGTTCCCCTCCCTTCCCCTTCATTCTCCTCCCTTCAGCTTCCTCACCCTTCCCTTACCCTTCCTTCCATTGCCTTCCCATCCCTTACCCTCCTCTCCCTTCTCTCCCTTTCATTTCCTCTCCCATCCCCTTCCTATCCTTCCCATCCCTTCCCCTTCCCTTACCCTTCCTTCCATTTCCTTCCCATCCCCTACCTTCCTCTCCCATCCCCTACCTACCCCTCCCTATCCTTCCCATCCCTTACCCATCCTTCCAAGCCCATCCCCTACCTTCCTCTCCCTTCCCTCCCTTCCATTTCCTCTCCCATCCCTCCCCCCCTCCTATTCTTTCCCATCTTCCTCCACCTTCCCCTCCTTATCACCTTCCCTTCCCTTCCATTATCTCCCCTTTCCGTCTCTTTACTCCCCTTCCTTCCCCATCTCCCTATCCCCCCCCCCCCCCAGGCCACAGGGGTAAATTCATCCGGGGGGTGTTCGAAAATTCGTTACGGGGTTGTTTTCCTGCATTTTAGAGGAGGGAGGTGGGGGCAGGGGAGGGAGGAGGGGGCAGTGGGGCGTGTGAGGGGTCAAAGTGAACCAGGAAGTGACCTTGACCTCGATGACCTGGTTTTGATTGGGTCAGGAAAAGAGATAGAGAGAAAGAGTAGGAGGGAAGGGAGGGGAGAGAAAGGAGAGATTGACTGGAGAAAAGGGAGGAAAGAAAGGAATAAAGAGTAGGAGTGGAGAGAGGGGAGGGATGGAGGGGAAAAGGGGAGGAAAGAAATTGATAAAAGGGGAGGAAAGGAAGGGATAAAAGTGGAGGAAGGGAAGAGCAAATCGTACTGAGAGAGAGAGAGAGAGAGAGAGAGAGAGAGAGAGAGAGAGAGAGAGATTGCCGCGTTAAACCCTCATTAATATTGTAATGATGAATGAAAATTGATCACGGAAGGGAATTACACACACACACACACACACACACACACACACACACACACACACACACACACACACACACACACACACACACACACACACGGATGATCTTACACTAAAGGAAGGAAATGGAGGGGCTGGCCAATGGACGAACCTGAACCGCGAAGTAACTGCTCCATCGATCTGAAGAAGAGGAGGAGGAGGAGGAGGAGGAGGAGGAGGAGACGACGAAAAAAGAAAAGTTGAATGAAAAGAAGACAAAGCGTAAAAAGTAAAGAACGGAATAAGAAAGAGGAGGAGGAGGAGGAGGAGGAGGAGCAGAAGACGAAAAAAAAGAAAAGTTGAATGAAAAGAAGACAAAGCGTAAAAAGTAAAGAACGGAATAAGAAAGAGGAGAAGGAGGAGGAGGAGGAGGAGATGAAAAAAAAAGAAAAGGTAGAAAAAGAATACAAAATACAGTAAAAAAGCACAATAAAATGATGAAAATAGGTTAAAGAAAATAAAGAGGAAAAGAAAAGGAGAGAGAAAAAGGAAAAATACAGGATGGAGTTGTGGAATGAAGAAGTAAACAAGAGAGAGAGAGAGAGAGAGAGAGAGAGAGAGAGAGAGAGAGAGAGAGAGCATAAGCATCCTTCCTTAGCATCTTCCAGCACGCAGTCAGGTCACCTCCCATCTCTAAGGCACACTATGACCTTGCCTCTGCTTGTGTATGTCTTGTTGCATGTAATTATGGACCTTAACCGCCGCCGAGACTGTGTGTGTGTGTGTGTGTGTGTGTGTGTGTGTGTGTGTGTGGAATGATAAGCAGTGAGCATAATGGAACTGGAGAAATGAGTAATGAGGGTGGAAGAGGAGGAGGAGGAGGAGATGGTGGTGGAAGAGGAGGAGGAGGAGGAGGAGGAGACTAACAAGGGCAAGATTCAGAAGAGGTGTTGGCGTGTGCTGAAGAGAAAGAGGAGGTGGAGGAGGAGGAGGTGGAAGATGGAGGTGAGTGGGTGGAGGTGGTGGTGGTGGTGGTGATGAGTTTGGGAGGTGAGAGTTTTATCAAGGAAATAATTTTGGTGATAACATTCAGCGTTGCCAAGAGATATGACCCGGAGGAGGAGGAAGAGGAGGAGGAGGAGGAGAAAGAGGAAGAAGAAGAAGAAGAAGAGGAGGAGGAGGAGGAGGGAAAGGGATGCGAAGAAAGAAAAAAAGAGAAAGGTGGATGAAAGAGGAAGAAGAGCGAATGGATGAGAGAGAGAGAGAGAGAGAGAGAGAGAGAGAGAGAGAGAGAGAGAGAGAGAGAGAGAGCGTATCTTTAAATATTTATCTCCATTATTAATATTTGTCGTTTATTTGCTTCTTATTCTTAATCGCTTCCTTTCATCCTTTGTTACTGTGTTTTCTGGGGATAATAGATTTCCTCCTCCTCCTCCTCCTCCTCCTCCTCTTCTTCTTCTTTTGTCTCCTCCTTTTCTTCCTCGTCTTCTTTCTTTTCATCTGCTTATTCCTTACATTCTTCCTCTTCCTCCTCCTCCTCCTCCTCCTCTCCCTCTTCCTTTCTCTCCTCCTCCTTCATTTCTTCATCGTCTTCTGGTTCTTTTTCCTCTGTTTCTTCCTTCTATTCTAACTCCTCCTCCTCCTCCTCCTCCTCCTCCTCTTCCATATCAAGGTTAACTAACGGCACTACGCTTTGACCTTGCATTAAAGGGAGGAGGAGGAGGAGGAGGAGGAGGAGGAAGAGGAAGATTCTTTACGTCGAATATGAAACAAGATTGAGGCAATTAGCTATGAACGTGCCTCTTATACCTCCTCCTCCTCCTCCTCCTCCTCCTCTTCCTCCTCCTGACCTCCCTGACTCACTCCCTTATCAGCATTATCGTGACAAAAGGACTAGTGAAGGATTAGGGGATATTCTCTCTCTCTCGTTTTTTATGGCTGTGATTTTTTTTTCTTTATTTTTTGGGGGGTCGAATTTGCTCTATTTCCTGTTCTGTATTTATTTTTTTTTTTTCGTTTTCGTTTTTGTTTTTAAAGTTGACGTGACGAGTTAAAAGGAAAAAAAGGTAAACACACACACACACACACACACACACACACACACACACACACACCTGTTACCTGAGACTCGCTCATTTCTATCCTCAATTAAACTCTAACTCAAAACCAATTACCTGTGCTCTTACCTGCGCCTCGTGTCGTAACCTTACCTGCATTATACCTGTGATTGCCTAATAATTATAATGACCTTTGACCTCCACAGCTTTGACCTTTATCAGAAAAAAAAATTATATCAGAAAGACCTTAATCCTATCCGTGTGTGTATGTGTGTACGTGGAAACCAAGTGACCTTTCATGTGCGTATCCCTGTGTATGTATGTGCGTCTGTAGACCCGGGAGAGAGATAAGAGGTAGCTCACTCACCCTAGCTCACCGTCTGGCTTTCCCCGGACTCATTCACACACAGGAAGCACTCACGCACACACGCACATACGCTCAGTCTGAACTCTGATAAAGAACAGTGCTCGTGTGCGTTACTGCCGGCTCCCGTGTGCGTCCGTGTACGTGGGTGTGTACGTTTCATCAAGGCAGGGTCGTGGCACACACAGCTGGTGGATGGAGAGAAAGAGATGGTCTTCCGGGGTGGTCGTTGTAGTCCCCCAAAGGTCTTCCTGACGACCTGACTCCCTTAGACATCTTCAGTCCCCTCCCAGCTGGTCGAAATCTTCACCTGGTCGACTATCACCTGTATCTGGTTGACTTGTGCCTCTGCCTGGTCGACTACTACATCATCTGGTCTTCCTGCTCATCTGTATATCATCTAGCAAGTTACCTGGTCGATTATTCCTTCACCTGGTCGACTATACCTTCATCTGGTCGACTGTACCTTCATCTGGTCGCCTAGTTCTTCACCTGGTCGACTACTTCTTCACCTGGTCGTCTAGTCCAATACCTAGTCCCCAACACCTCGCCTTCACAAGTTCCTGAAGCCCCCGCAGAAGAAGTACTTGGTCGGCGTCTGTTCTGCGTCACTTGCGTCGTCGTATGTGGGTGCAGGACGTGTGGTTAGACCTTTCCTTCGTTCGCTGAAGCTTCAACGTGCCCAAGATGACGGCCGTTCACCAGGGCACCCGCCACATCCCCTCCTTCACCCAGCTGCCGCGCGGGGACCACCTTACCTCCGTGCAGTGGCTGTCCCTCGCTGTCAACCTCCTCGATATGTAAGTCACCCCTCCCCTCACGCGTTCTCTGTCAGGGATATTAACAGAGAAAACGTGACGTGAGGTTTAGGGTTCTTTTTCTCTTCTTTTTTCCCTCTTGCTTCAATATTTTAACTCCCTATTTCTTTAATATCGACAAAACTAACACTTTTCGATATATAAGCCCCCCCTCACGCCCTCTCTGTCACTAGTACTAATGAAAGAAAACGTGAGATGGGGTTTGGAATGCTATTTTTGCCATTTTTCTGTTTTTCGTTTCCCTCTTCTATCCAAGTTACAAATAACACTCCTCGATATGCAAGTCACCCCTCTTCACGCGTTTTCTGTCATCTGCACTGTAGAAAGAAAACGTGAGGTGGGGTTTGAAGTGGTCTGTTCCTTTCCATTTTTATCAACCTCTTCAGTATCTAAGTCCCTCCCTCCTAATCTAAAGCCGCAATATCAACATGACTAATTTAATAACAGATAGCGGTAGGTTATGAGGTCTCAGCGCTCTGTTTGTCCGTTTTCTATATCGGTTTCAGTTTTATATCAGTGTCCCCTTCCGAGGCTTCATAACCACAATGACAATGGATCAGGAAACGTGAGACTACAAGGATTCTGTTTCAAGTTTCCTGGATCCCAACTTCTCTATTGAGGTTTGATCCTAAAGATTGATCAGTGTAAAATGGATGTTATTTAAAGCTCTCCCTCTTCTCTCATTCGTGTTAACCTTTGCTTGGGTCATGATAACTGAAAGGGATGATACTAACACCATCTGGTAAAGGCACAGAGTTATAGATATGTCGATAACTCTGTCGGTAAAGGTAAGATGTATAGCGTGTCCCATTTTCTTTTGAGTTAGATGTTGGGGCAAACTTATCTATTTATAATTTTGTTTCCATCCTCTTAGTGGCATAGGATTAAAGATGTGTGTGTGTGTGTGTGTGTGTGTGTGTGTGTGTGTGTGTGTGTGTGTGTGTGTGTGTCACCTGGACGTCGCGGCAGGTGAGGTATAGCCAGGTGTTCGCGAGGAGGAAAAGAAAGTGAGAGTTCTTTTTCCTCTGATGAATAGCGAGTCTTGAGCCCGACTTGGAGGAGGAGGAGGAGGAGAGGAAGTGGAACGAGAGAGTTGAGAGATTAGAGGAAAAGAATCGGGAGAGGAAAGAAAGAATGAGTGAGTTTTAAAAATCGCAGAAGGAAGTGAACTTGTTAAGAGGAAAAGAAGGGCGATGAGGAGAATTGAAGAAGGAAGGAAGGAAGGAAGGAATTCGGGGAAGAGAGGATTACTAGGAAGAGGAGGAGAAGGAGAAAGGAAAAAGGAAGAAATACGAGGAGAAAGAAAGGAAACCGGGAAGGAAGAGAATAGAGGATGAGTAAAAGGAAGAATACCAGAATGAAAATGCAAATATAGTTAGAAGATACGGAAAATAAAACCGAAAAAGTAATAGAAATGAAAATAATTGTTAGAGGACGAGGAAAGGGAAGAAAAGAAAAAAATAATGAAAAGGGAATAAACGAGAATAAAGAAAAAAAACTAAAGAAACGAACGAAAAGAAAACACAAATAAAAAAAAAGGATGAAGAAAAGAAAAACAAAACAGGAAAAATGAAGAATGGGAATGCAAACAACAGATGAAGAAAAGGAAGACGGAAATATACATAGACGAGGAAGAGAAAGGAAAGAAAAACGAATGAAAATCCAAATAATAGATTAATATAAAGAAACGGAGTAAAAGAAGAAAATAACTAATAGAAATCCAAATAATAATGATGAAGAGAGAATCAAACGTATCTCGTCCTGATTGGTGAAGACTCGGCTCAAGTGACCTCATTAATACGTGTATCGGACGGGTAAGAGAGAGAGAGAGAGAGAGAGAGGACGCGACAGAAGATGAGAGGTGTTAGTAGTGGAGGAGGAGGAGGAGGAGGAGGAGGAGGTGTATATAGTAGTACTGTAAACACTTGAAGCCTCCCTCCAGCCCTGTCCCACTGACCCCCCTCTCTCTCTCTCTCTCTCTCGCTCTCTCTCTCTCTCACTGCTCATGGATTTTCGGGCTCTCGCCTCCCCTCTCTTCACCCCTCCTCCTCCTCCTCCTCCTCCTCCTCCTCCTCCTCCTCCTCCTCCTCCTCCCTCCACCAGCATCACCACCACTATGCCATACGTTTCAGTCCTTCGTTCTCTCTCTCTCTCTCTCTCTCTCTCTCTCTCTCTCTCTCTCTCTCTCTCTCTCTCTCTCTCTCTCTCTCTCTCGACACGTTTGTAATTTGGATTTTCGGTTTAGCTTCTTTGGTGTGTGTGTGTGTGTGTGTGTGTGTGTGTGTGTGTGTGTGTGTGTGTGTGTGTGTGTGTTTAATCCTCAAGGAAAGTGTTGATTAATTTTCTCTTCCATTTTTTTTTCTCTCTCTCTCTCTCTCTCTCTCTCTCACACGCATATTGCATTCCGTGGATTGACTGCAGAGAGAGAGAGAGAGAGAGAGAGAGAGTAAATGAAACTGTTGCAGGAAAGACCTTAGACTTTTTGGAGGACTCGTGTGTCTCTCTCTCTCTCTCTCTCTCTCTCTCTCTCTCTCTCTCTCTCTCTCTCTCTCTCTCTCTCTCTCTCTCTCTCTCTCTCTCTCGCTCTCGCTCTCTTTCCTATTGTTGTGGTCCAGTCACCCTGTTTCTCTTTCATTGTCTCCTCCGATCTGCTTCTTACCTCCTCCTCCTCCTCCTCCTCCTCCTCCTCCTCCTCCTCCTCCTCCTCTACCCTTCGTCCTATCCTTCCAATCGTTTCTCTTCGCCTTCTTCTTTGTCTCACCATCCTTACTTCTACTTCTTCTTCTTTTGGTGTCTGTTCTTCCTATGTATTCCTATGTATTCCTCTTCTTCTTCCATCCTCTCTTATCTCGCCTTCCTCCTTCCTTTTCTTCTTCCTCCTCCTCCTCTTCCTTTCTTCTTCGTGGTCTTGTATGTTTCTCTATTCGCTTCCTTTCCCCTTGTGTGTGTGTTTGTGTGTGTGTGTGTGTGTGTGTGTGTGTGTGTGTGTGTGTGTGGATATTTCACAAACACAATCACCCTAAACTTTTATATATATTTTCCTCTTCTTTATTTTCCTCTTTGTCCTTCACGCCCATTGATTCTACTTCTCGTTTCCCATTATTTTTCCCCTCTTTTTTTCTCCTCCCTCTCCCTCCCTCCCTTTCTCTCTCTCCCTTCTCTCTTCCTCGTATTGTGATGCTGGGTCCTGCGGCTTTCCCTCCTCTCCCTCCCTCCCTCCCTCCGTTCCCCTCCCTCCCTTTCCTCTATGCTGTTCCTTTGTGATC